>NW_010319915.1:0-3492 GCF_000700745.2 Antrostomus carolinensis
GAAATCAAGATAGACCACATCCACTGCTATTCTTTTGTTTATATCCGTAATCGTAAAATTTCTGTTTCTGTTATATTGTCATGGTCATTTATGTTCTCATTGTAATAAAAGAAAAACCATCTGTCTAGTAGCGAGTTAATGTTTTCTAATAAGTTTTTAAAAAGAGGTTTAATATTATTTTATAAAATACTCAGTGGGTATTAAAGTGTAACTGTTAAAATAAGGAAATAATAACAATTTATTTATTGTACCTTTGGAAATACTTCAGAGAACATTTTTCCAGTGTTCAAGGGCAGTCATTACTAGAGTACATAAGGATCCTTTATTCTGTCAATGAAAAATGGAAACATTTTATGGAATTGACACTGTCACCACAACAACGTTGCTTAAATAATTAGTCATCCTTACTCAGATATGGGATCATTGACTTGGTGGATATCAAACTGACAAGTCATCCTGTTAAATTCTGGTTTGTTAGTTCTTATTATAAATTACCTTTATCATTCTCTCACAGTATTTTGATTTATGCACTTGGTGTTTCTGATATCAGTTACACAAGTGCAAATTATTTTTGCATTATTTCTGCTTTCTTTTACTATAATTCACATATTAAAGTCTTCCTTAGTACTTACTATGTCTTTATAAATAACAGTATTACTAGTTTTTATTTCATCTTCAGAGGATCTCATTGTATCATACAGGCATTAAAACAAGATTCTATTGCAAAGCTGTTACTTGTTTGTTTCCAGAAGAAGATACTGAGTGCGGATAGTTTAAACTCTGGACAGATGCTGTGCCAAGTGGGTTTTTGGAGACTGTGTGGCTTAAGTGCATTCAGACCCAATGAAGGCTTCTTAGCAGAGACTGTTATCTTACTCAGAGATCAAAGGTATGATGGCTTTGAGATGAAGGAAGGTCATACAAGTCATGCTTTACACATACAGAGATCCTTAAGCACCTTTAGCTTTATCTGAGGTTGTAATTTGTGTATAAAGGGATCAACTTTGCTGGTCTTAGGTTATCATGCTTTCTATATGAATTGTGATTGCAGACATATTCTTACCTTTTGTGTATATCAGACGATGCACATCTGCTTCACTCCCACAGAAGCAAATTATCACTCAGATTTTTGACTTGAGGTTTTAAAGTACCAATGCAAAATTACTCCAAAAGATAGTATACTGAGTTTTCAAACTAGATAAGAACCCCACTGTCTCTCATCCAGACTCCCTTCACAGCTCAGCACGCAGCTTACATCCATACATCCTGGAGAAATGAAGTGTATTTCCTTACAATAAAAATATTGTTGAACCAAAGTCAATTTACTTCAGTGCCTGAAGAGTAGGGGACAAGTCATCCATTTGCAAGGGAGAACAACTGGTATCTCATTAAGAATTTCTAAATCTCATTTTGGTTGCTCCTTGCAGCAAGCTCATGAGTAGCAGGAATGTTTGCTGTTGGTCCTGACAGCAGATTCTAGAAAATAGCCTCTATAGGAAAGAAAGGAAGGAACAGAAGGGTACAGAGAGTATCACTGTGCTGAAAACTAGATCAAACCGGCACTGTCATCTGCAGGGCTTGAAACAAGATGAGACTTAAAGAGAGTTCAAAATCGAATGACTACTTATTCAATGTTATTTTTTAAAAATTGGGTTAATAACTAAAAATAAAAAATAGAAAAGTAATTTTTCCTTGCTGTTCTGCCCATTGTGTCTTCACAAATGTGGGTGATGAGCTGTGAGCTACAGGTGCATGAGGACAAATTTCTCAAAAGGCTGCTATTCTTTTGTACATTCAATTTACTTGTGTTGCATTTGTCTCTGTGATGCTCTGCTAGTAGCTTTGTTCTGGGAGCAAGTCTGGCTACTTGGGTTAACAATTTTTAAGGACATTCATGGTATTCAGCTGCCAATCAGATGCATGCAGATGAAAATTGGACAGTTAGATACACAACTACTTTGATTTGTCTGTAAACCCATCTTGAGCCCGTGAGTCTCAGTATGGATTTTTGTAGGTGGAATTTTTTCTTTCTTAAAAAGACACTGAACCTTTGAAACATTTAATGGTTGGTTGGGCCAGTTTGTTTGTACTTACTTTCGAGATGACAAAAATCTTACAAGCCTGAAGCTCATCCTGAAAACATATTGCTGAGGCTAAAAATACTTGCAAAATAATGTAACAGATAAAGCTCCGAAGAAACAGATTTTATTTGACAGTCTTGAAAATTTTTTTCAATGACCACACAAAAGCATTAAATGGGAATGGCCTGGGGACAGACACTAAATCAATAAGCACCAGTAAGTTTGTGAAATCATTTTTTTTTGCTATTCACATACGCAAAAATTGATGCAGCCAATGCTGTGTAACTCCCATTAATTGCCCAGGGTGACAGAAGATTTATCAATTGCTTATTGACCTCTTTGAAGCCATAGAGGGAAAATGGAAATAGCTGTAAAGTTAATTGTGTAATATAGAAGATATCCTTCCTGAGTTGATTTGTAAATATAGGCACAGTAGATTCAGTAGAACGTCACAGTTTTTCAGCCGTAATGTTTGCTATCAACTTTTCTGCAATGAGAAGCAGAAACAATGTTATTACAGTGGCAAAATTGATAAGATGTATATAAATAATGTATATTCACCATGTAACATACAGTTAACATAATGAACATTACAAAAGTGTATCATATTAGAAAAGTCAGGATTTTCAGAAGTGGCTATCTGTCCTGCACTATCTACCCTGAGCACAGACTTGGGCACTGTGATTGAGGTATTTGGAAATGGAGGTCTGTACAAAACCAGATTTATTCACAAAAACCTTTGCCTTCAGCATCTCTTTTTCCTTGATAGTTTACCTGCCTTCCTACTTGGGGCAATGGACACTGATGACATTATTTCACAGAATCACAGAATGGTCGGGATTAGAAGGGACCTCTGGAGATCATCTAGTCCAACCACCCTGCCAAAGCAGGGTCACTTTCTGTGGGGTCAGTATAATTCCATAGAATCATAGAATGGTTAGGGTTGGATGGGACTTTAAAGATCACCTCAGCCTTCTCAATGTCCTGGGTGACCAGATCTCCTGTTGCCTTTCAGAGAAGGTCCACATTTTCCCTAGTTTTCCTTTTATCCCCGACATACTTGTAGAAGGTTTTTTGTTGTTGTTGTTGTTGCTCTTGATATCTCTGGCAAAATTTAATTCTGTCAGGGCCTTGGCTTTCCTAACCTGATCCCTGGCTATTTGGGCAATTTCTCTTTATTCATCCCAGGTTACCTGTCCTTCCTTCCACCCTCTATAGGCTTCTGTTTTGATCCTAAGTTTGTTCAGGATCTTCCTGTCCATCCATGCAGGCATCCTGCTGTTTTTGCCTGCCTTCCTCTTTGTTAGGATGTATCGTTCCTGGGCTTGGAGGAAGAGATCTTTGAGTATAAGCCAGCTGTCCTGTGCCCCAATTCCTTCCAGGAGTTCATCCCACAGTACCTGACCAAGCA
>NW_010319916.1:0-8602 GCF_000700745.2 Antrostomus carolinensis
CCCTTCCAACTCACAACTTTCTATGATTCTACTACCTAGAAAGACTGTTATGGAGGTATCAGGGTCCAGGGGCTGGCTGTGGGGGGGCTGCAGGGCACGCCGGCTCCAACTGCCCCACCACAGGGCATGGCCAAGCCCCTCTGCCATGGGTGGGGGCCTTGGGAAAAGCCTGTCTCAGAAAGGGCCAAACAATGCCTGGCAGTGAGGAAAAAAGAGTGAGAAACAGCCCTGCGAGCACCAAGGTGAGAGAAGGAGGGTGAGGAGGAGGTGCTCCATACACCCCAGCAGAGATGCCCCTGGAGAAGACCATGGTGAAGCAGGTCATCCCCTGCAGCTTGTGGAAGGCCAGGCCAGAGCAGGTGGATGCACCCTGAGGAAGCTGGAGCCCATGCAGGAGCAGGGTTTCTGGCAGTAACTGCATGTAGCCCGTGGGGAACCCAGGCTGGAGCAGACTGTGTCTGAAGGACTGTGCCCCATGGAGAAGAGTCACACTGGAGCTGTTCTTGGAGGACCACAGCCTGTGGGAAAGCCCCAGCTGGAGCAGGGGAACAGCGTAGCGAGGCGGGAGCTGCTATGGGCAACCCCCGTTCCCCGTTCTCCTGCACGACTCAGGCAGGAGGTAGATGAGTCTGGGATGAAAGAGTAAAGCTGAGCCTGGGAAGAAGTGGGGTGGGGGGAAGGTAGTTTTAGTTTTCTCTTTGTTTCTCACCATCCTACTCTATTTTTAATCAGCAATAAATTAAATTAATTTTCCCCCAGTCAGGTTTGTTTTGCCCGTGACAGTAATTGGTAAGTGATCTCCCTGTCCTTATCATGACCCATGAGCTTTTCCATCTTATTTTCTCCCGTGTCCTGTTGAGGATGGGGAGCAAGAGAGCGGCTGGGTGGGGGTCTGACAGACAGCCAAGGTCAACCCACCACACAGTGAAGTAAATAAAACAACCCATCCAAAAATGTTCCCCTTTTTTATGTCCTTTCAAAGGACACAGAAACAGAAACAGGGACTCAGTGAGGCAACTACCCTCCCTTTGACCCTCCTCAAGCTGCCCTTCAGCACAAACAGTTTCCTGACTGGGAGCCAAATGATACTTTTCCTCAAAAAGGAACCCCTGACTCCTCTAATTTTCAGTCTTCATTTGGCTTGTCATTAGCTTCTTAAGTCAAAGCTACTTTTCTCCCACAATCACAGAAATTGAAGAGATGAGTTATCCACTGTTATCAGCAAATTATAGTGAAATCAAACAGCACATATTAATACTACTTAATATGCTGGCTATTCATATACCTACATATATATATACACACATACATGCACTCTAAGGTAGGCAATCCAGTATAAATTCTATCATTTAGCATATATATAATATAGGTACCATTTATCTGCTCATTTTCTTTCAGAATGATGCTGCAACTATCAGCAATCCATAATTACCGACCACGTGAGGACAATTTAACAGTGAGTAAATATTGGTTAATGTTTAAACTGGGAATGGATGGGCAACTTCACCAGACAGGTCAACGTGACTGAAATTAAGAAAGGTTATGTGAAGTATGAAAGGCTCGGCCCTGAAGTAATTTCCTTTGGTTGTTTTTTACAATCAAGTCTAATGACCCATTGTAAAACTATGTTTTGTGAAAATGTTAAACAGACACAATATGGACTAAATTCAACCTGTGTCCCTCATCTCCCTAAGGCCTAAGCTAAAAGTAGACTGTACACAAATACTCTGGTTCTATGCCTCCCCTCCCCAGGAAGCTTTAATAACATAGGATTTGAGAGCTATAGCATGTCTAGAAAGAGGGAGAGTGACCCAAATCTCTTGAAGACCTAAATTCAAAACCAAGAAAAGAAGAATTTCTACATTAAGTAGTTAAAATTTCTCCTTTACATTACAGAATAAATGTATCTTGCCAACTGTAAACTGTTTGTATCCGAGCTTGGACATACAAATTACATGGGGTTTTTTTAAAGACAGCTTTTGAAATGGTTCATAAAACGCTGACTTGAGTAATCACCATAAAGACACTCTGTGGTTCACATCAAAGACAAATCTTCATCTTCCTGGGACATGCTATAGAGACTGATCAGTCCAAACAGCTTTTAAATTCTGTAGAGAAATTTAACTTAATGATGGAACATACTTCAATTACAATTAGCTCACAGACTGAAACTCCTTAGCAGTACTTTCCTAACATACTATGTCATCATAACATGTTACCAAGAAACTAAGCACATGAGTGGAAATGGGTGCCCCAATGACATAAAAATTGCTGTAATCCAGTCTTATAATTTGGGTAATGTGCAGATAAAACAAGATTTATTAAACTGTTAAATGAGAGCCTTGCATGGTGAAACTGCTCTGTGTATCAGGAAGACTGACACACTTTGGCTACACAATTGTGGCTGTCACTTTGAGAAACCTAATTCTGAGGCTGAGAGCAAATTAATTTGTCTAGTTCCTTGTAGGCAGTATAGAGGTTTTGGATTATAAATTATAGTTTCACAGTAAAAGTACTTGAAGATGCCTCTAGTTAAACTGTATCTTGGGATGCAGTATAAATATTAATCAGACATTACCTGCATATAAATACTGCACAGTTATTAGAGATCACTTCTGGAAATGACAGTTTACCTGATAATTTACCTGATAATTAGGAAATTTCAAAGTTCCCTAAGACTTGTGATAAAAGTCAGGGCAATATAAAAATGAGACATCTAAGGTATCTTGAAAATTCTCCATCTCTTTGGGCTGTTAGTGCGATAATAATCATGAGCATCCTTCTTTTGCATTTTCTGATGAAGAAGGATAAGGAGGTAAAGTCACATTAAAAGTGTTTATGAGAATTATCTCAATGGGGAGTTGGGAACTGGAAATTACTCTGTTTTCAGATAGATGAAGTAAGGACCATCATAAAGATCTACCTCTTGGAACCATATCTTGAACCAGCAGAACGACACTGTTCTGAAGAGGGTTTCCTGGTAATGCCCTTAAGACTGAGAAATAAAGCTCGAAGAAACCCCTTCATATTTCATACAAAGAGTCCTAAATAATTCCAAGAAAGCAATTTTCTTTCAGATTACAGTAAGCTTTCAATCAAATCCAACAAGGGAGTAATTTTCTTGGAAAACTAGAAAGATTATTTGGGGAGGCGGGGGGGAAAAAGGAGAGGAGGCAAACTCTTCTTACAAAGCTTCCCTTTTTGTCAACTGTGCACTACAAAATCAAAGCATCCAAGAAAAATCTGAGGTATCCCTTAAGAAAAAGAAACCCAAGGAAAGCTAGACTTTTAGACTTCAAACCGGCAACCTTGGAATCTGGACAGAAAATCTGGACAATTCGGTTAGGTCAACCAATCCTCAGGGACAGGTGCACCACAGAGCACAGACACAATGGAAATTAAACTTAGTCAATTTAAATATTCAGTCAAAACTTTTTTTAAACTTTCAATATATATACATAGCCATACTACAAGTGTATACCACCCATGCAACTCAGAATTTGTATTCAATCTCCTGTCCCACACCACCTCTGCCTTCTGAACCCATCTGCAACTTCAGAAGTTGTTAACTGAGTGTTACATTTCATTTGGGTTTACATGTAAGAATTTAAGCTTTTACCATGTATCTATTTCACAGTATAAAATACTCTTAACAGTCCTATTATCTACAGTATTTTACTTCACTTGGATAATGAAAGTTTATGGTTAGACTCCTTCATAAAACACAGTGAAAAAGTACTTCACATTCTTCTCCATTAGTGGAAGATGATTCCCAAATTAATGCATTATCTTTAAACAAATTTAAATGAAAAAATACAATTAAAAGTAAAACCTATTTTTATGGTTGGTTTTTGCAAAATATCTTATGCTATGACTTCTGTCAATTTGTCAATTGTCTTTCTAATTGAAATCTATTTTCACAGAAGGGTTGGAGGGGACCTCTGGAGGTCATCTTGTCCCACCCCTTCGCTCAAGCAGGGTCACCTAGAGCCAGTTGCCCAGGGCTATGCCCAGACAGTTTATTAATACCTCCAGGGATGGCAAATCCACCACCTCCCTGGGTAACCTGTGCCAGTGTTCAGTCACTCTCAGAGTCAAAAAGTGTTTCCTCGTGTTCAGAGGGAACTTCCCATGTTTCACTTTGTGCCCGTTGCCTCTGGTCCTGCCACTGGGCACCACTGAAAAGAGCCTGGCTCCGTCCTCTTTGCACCCTCCCTCCAGGTTTTATACATGGATGTGATCCCCCTCTGAGCCTTCTCTTCTCCAGACTGAACAGTCCCAGCTCTCCCAGGCTCTCCTATGAGAAGAGATGCTCCAGTCTCAATCTTTTAACCATCTTCATGGCTCTTCATTGGACTCTCTCAAGTATGTCCATGTCTCTCTTGCCCTAGAGAGCCATTTTGTTCATTTTGTCCAATAAAACTTGAGAAACCCTACGTTCCACTACCTTTTGAGAAATCCCTGAAGGAATTAGCACTATGTGTGACATTCAGCAGCCTACTATCTGCTTTTTATTCAAATCACTTACAGTAAGCTAGAAAGAAAATAAAATCTTTCCCCAAGTTTACGCTTTTTAAAGTTCACATGTTCCTTAACATGTCTATGAATGATATCAATATGTAAGATCTTAAAATCAATTCAATGAAAAGCATGATTTTAACAATTGCTACTGGATGGTTTGTCTTCCTTCTAGTCAGACAATATTCAGTCACAATAACCTGAGTAACTATGTTATTTAAAAAGCAGTAATGTCTGGAGTCAGTGTAAAGATTACAAAGCCTGTTTTTGTAAAGGGAGGGCATGCTGACCCAGGTCATCATCTTACTCCCTTGAGAATAAATAAAATTCAGGAAAAACAGATAGGGATATGAAATAGTGTGCTGTTGTAAAAAATCATGAAGCATTCCCATTTCCAACACTTTGTCATAAACACCATGATGTTTCTAGGAAAAGAGTTTGGTTTATTTAATGATATGAATACACTGAATATGTTTCTTCTTTCTGAATATGTTTCTTCTTCTTTTTTGGGTAGGTTGTACCCAAAAAAAACCAGATGCCACAAACTGGGAAAATTTTTGGTCGGGAGTACATAAGAGTACAGGTTTCATTTTTTAAAGCATTCAAAGCAATATGAAACCTTAAGACCTTCAAACCTCAAACTCTAGAAGCCTTACAACACACTACACAATTTCTTGAAAGCAGCTTTTTTTTTTTTTATTTTAAAATTTTGCATTATTTTTACATTTTCATGCTGTACTTCAAAAACATCATACTCCAACATTAAAGCTACAGGCAATGTCTTGTGGCCCAGACACTTGTTTATATGGAAAGTACAGCCAATTACATTAAAACCTTGAAATTTAAAGCTTCATGGAACAGTAATTTTTATGGCCTGATAAGTAATGGAGACAAACTTAGGTAACCCAGAAAGACCCAGACAAATATATTTATTTAATAGCAAATGTTTACTAGTCAGAGGGTAGAAACAATACTGTCGTTTCCCCCTTCACTGCAAAGTACTGCGTGTACACACACATGAACACAGCCAGAGAGAACAAGGAACACAGTTACAAAAGAACATCAATCCAGCAGATAATTTATCTGTCCTGCTGAGAAAAGCTCAGGGAAGTGAGCCAAAACATCTGAAAAAAAAAAAGAAGAGAAGAAAACACGAGAGGACTATAAACATAACAAAATAGAGATAGAACACTGAATTAAGACAGTGCAGAAACTTTAATCAATTCTTTACACCTATGTATACTGATTTAACTTAAATGATTTCTTGAAGTCTTCCCTGGATCATTTACCTATGAATCCACCAGGCCACAGAGCATCTGCCAGAAAAGATCTCTGAAAGGAGTAGTTAGGCAAAGCGTACACGACAAAGCATTTGCTAGAGGAGAAACCAGGCATTAGGTGGGTGAAGACCACAAAGAGCAGCACTCCTGCTTGCTAACACTCACGTCTTTCAGTCTAGCTGCAATTATTTCAAATGTGATTCTTACCTTTAATAGTTTCCTCCACAACTTCTACTACACGATCTATCTGCTATAAAAAAAGTCAGAAGGTCAATATCTAAGCAGACAACAACTGGACATACTTCATACAAACTCTTCTTTCAAAAGTGTGTTCTTTTGGATTAAGGGGCAGTAAAGTGTTTGGGGATAGGTTTTTAGCCAGGTTTGCTGTTTTTTGGGGTTTTTTTTTCTTACACATCCTGGTTTATCTACCAAAAGTAACTCTAAAACTCATCACCTAACTTAAATCAAATTTTGTCCTTAAAAACAGCAAGTTTCTCTAAGATTCTAAAAAATCACCAAATGGTTAGAAGAGAGGGACCGTAGAAAAGAGTTGAGGCCTTTACTGCTGCTGATGGTCTGTGAAAGGCAGTGGTCACCCAGGCAGCCAGCACTTGGGTGGTTCCAACAGCCCCACAGTGCTCCCTCTCTCCAGTCTCAACACCAAAAATAGTAGATGCTAGAGAACGTAACAAGAAGCTGAGGATATTAAGAGGGCAGAGTATAGGAGAGAAAATTAAGGAGATACTGCAGAGGAAAGACACTGGAATACGGGAAGAAATTAAAAATACTGTGATCAAGTTTAAGAGAACAAGACATTGTCCTGGACTTACTTCAGGCAGTGTTTGGAAATGGAAGGAAAAGCCTCAATGTTTTTCACAAGACAAAAACATTTAATGACCATGACATAGCATCTCCAGCAAAGACAATAAATTTATGTTTTAGTGTTATATTTGCCAAAATTCACCCAGAATGTGATCAATAGTTCAATTATTTCTTAATAGATACTTTATTCTTTATTTACCATTAATAGCCAATATACTATAGAGATTTTGATATATTAAGTAGAAGGAAATAGCATTAATGATGTGAAATCATACACTCAGAAATTCTTGAAGTCGAGATTCTTCCTACAACTTTCATCCAAACTATCTATTCTATGTAATAGCTACCATGTATGAGCAAATATGTTTACATACAATGCAGGAAAGCCTACTTGCCCCATTCAAATTAGTTTACAGTTTTCCCACAATATTCCTTTTTAAACACAGTTTCTCGTTGCAGGGGTTTCCAGAGCAGAACCTGGTCTGCAACAAAGAGCCTGGGACTTGGATCCCTTGTATCAAAGCCATTAAGTGTATGTCATTAAACCATCAAGTTTGTCATTTCCTGTAAACACAGGTCTGCACAATAATTTCTATTTCACATTCATTTTCCAATCAGTCTAATAATAGATGGGAAAAAAAAGTTCATCTGTAGTTGGTGTCCGATCTAGAGCTCCCAGATGAAGTCAGTGGGAGTCTTGTCTGGGTGTTGGACCAAGTCCATGTAAAACTACTTTTTTTTTTTTCTTCTTCTTCTTCTTCTTTTTAAATCTTTTTAAATACAGCCTTTTCAAAACACAAACCTCTGCCTTTCCAGATTTCTGAATACAGTACATTACCCCTGAATTCTAGAAATTAAGTTATGTAAAGTATCACTAGTATTGTCATTTTAATAATCTATAAAAGATATAGATTAAAAAAAAAATTCTGAATTACAGGCATTCATATTATGGACATATGTCAATATTTAGCAATCTACTTGTAAAGAAAGAGCATGTAAGCATTTGTGTGGAACACATGCATATTTACTTACTTGTGTACATATCCTTTTAGATACAAGTTTAAAAATTATGACCTAAGATACTTACATCCAGACTTTCTATTTTTTTTTTTAATAAAAATATGCAACTTGAAAACAGAAGCATACTCACTTACAACTACAAGTACAAACAGAGAACACAGTCTGTGCCACATACATTGCCTAAAATATTATTGCTACATATCTCAATACGAAAATGTTTACGTTCATCATCATTTTAAAACAAAAGAAACCTGGTTGGTTCACAACCTGAACCACCTATGATTATTTTCTGTATTGTATATCTGGGGAATTTTTGCATAGCTCCAAACCACTGGTTAAATAAAGATACAGAAAAAAACACAACCAGCATATTGCATTTTCATTTTATTGGATAAATTAAATTATTCTGAATATGTCTGTCAAGAAGATAGTTCATGTAAGTTATCAAAATGATAGAGATATAACAGAGATCTGTGACTAGAAATCGATGTTTATTCTGCTTTATGTGTAATTTCCCACATTAATTACTTTTCATTATTGGAAATTGTTTGGTTAAAGCCCCAAGTGCTCAAGAAGAAAATATGGAATGCTTCAAATTTTCATTTATGAAGATAAAAGATTTTTAGTAAAATTGAGGTGAATCTGGAGTGAGAAGAGGGAAGGATTTAGAGCAGGAGTCCTCAAACTTTTTAAACAGGGGGCCTGTTCAGTGTCCCTCAGACACTGTCAGGGGCTGGATGATAGTTTGGAAAAAAATGAGCGAATTCCTATGCACACTGCACATTTTATCTGTAGTAGTGCACAAAAACCAGGGAAAAGAATGCAATATTGAAAATGAAGAACAATTGTAATCAACAAAAACAAATCATATTTCAATGTGAACTATGGGCCTGCTTTTGGCTAATGACATGGTCAATGTTAGGTTCCCTATTTGTCACTGCAGTCGTAGAAAGTGATGC
>NW_010319917.1:0-14859 GCF_000700745.2 Antrostomus carolinensis
TATATATATATAGTGTTTTTGTGGTCTTCCTGTTGATTCTATGTGTAGGTCTCTGTATTCAATTTTTTAGTAGTTTACAGGCTGAAGTTGCCAGCCTGGGCACCACTGGAATGTGTCTCTCGCTCTCCCATGTATCAGAAAAGTGGTATTTACACCTTAGTAGAGCAATAAAAGTAGAGGCAGGGCATTTTCCTTTCTCCTCTCGCAGCCCTACAGGTTTCTGAAGCATGTCAATTACATTTCAGAACAGCTCCAGAATTTGGTCCCAGTTTCGGTCACTTAAATGTAAACCAATTTTTGGTTCAATCTCATCCTTAGATACATCTGTGATGAATGTTTGTTTTCTTCTAGGTGGAAAGTTAAACTAGTAAATTTCATGATCATTACATCATATCATATGCTGTGGAAGATTTTATCTACATTATGTGGAATTCATAAAGTATTTGCATACACACATTGCATAGAAGTCTTTTTTGTAGCATAACATTAGTATTCATTGTCTGTCATTGAAGGTCGTAAAACTTTTCCAAGAGCCAGAAGGACTCAGGGGAACAGCTTCCGATCACCAGTTAGTTTCAGTCCCACTGATCACTCACTGAGCACCAGTAGTGGAAGCAGCGTCTTTACGCCAGAATATGAAGATAACAGAATGAGGAGAAGGGGAAGTGACATAGACAATCCTACCTTGTCAGTCATGGACATCAGCCCACCCAGTCGCTGTAAGTTAAGGCATTTTGTGACCTCCACTGTAAAACTCTTACCTTTCAAAGGTTTCATCAAAATACATGCAATTGAACAATATATTTTTATCTCCCTAATAGGAAAAAGTCAGGACTGTATGCTCATCAGTTTTTTTCATTGCTTACTCTGCCAACTTTCACATAGATTTTTCACATGGAATTTGCATCTGTGATAACAAAACACTGTAAAAATATTTTTGATTATTTGTTAGACTCCTGGGGACCTGAGAAGGGTTATGTAGGTTCCCGTTACTGTTTATTTTTGCAGATGTTGGTCTAGTTTTCTGGTAAATTGTAGACCATAAATTGCTACTGGTTTACATATGTGGTGGCATTTTAGGAGCAAATACATTTTTTGTGATGACCTCAGTAGCTGGTATGTTTTAATCATGGCTTGATTTAAAAAAAAAAAAAAAATATAGATATTGTTAAGTTTGTTTAACATGCTTTTTCTGTTTTTCAGGTTAGCTGTTGCTAGTTGTTTTAGGTATATCTATCTCTACCACAAATTATTTTGTGAATAAATTTAAGTAGCTCATGTTATCCATCTTACAGGAAGTTTTATTGGTCTTTATAACTTATATGGGAAGGTTTAGGACACACAGTCTCTGTTGTTGGAAAACGTAGTCTTTTAAAAAATTATTTTCTGTGTATTCCAGTTTTTCTCGATCATCTGAATAACAAGCTCATTTGAAAACCAAAACATACTTATATTTTCAGCACCACGCGCTCCAACTAACTGGAGACTTGGTAAACTGCTGGGTCAAGGTGCATTTGGCAGAGTATATCTGTGTTATGATGCTGATACTGGAAGAGAACTGGCTGTTAAACAAGTTCAGTTTGATCCTGATAGTCCAGAAACCAGCAAGGTAAGTGATACCAAAGAGAGAGTTTATAAAGGGCTTCTGCTGAAGTGGTGTGTTCTAGACTAAACTGTTGTTCCTTTTCTTGAACAGGATGATGTTTTAAAACCTGCTATGTTTTCATGTCCCTCTTAGGAATTCTGATTTGTTAGTCCCTCACAGAATTAGTTTGGTTACCTGATTCTAATGTTACATCCCATTATTTAATTTTCAGACATATCCTTATGCAGTGAACATAGTAACTAAATCTGGTGCAGTCTCAGTCTCTAAATTAAACAATCCATTATGAAGTGTTCTCTGAAATAAATAATTATTTATACTTACGCTGGTATAGGTATTAGAACAAGTTCCATTTATAAACAGAAAAATCTATACTAATTTAAATGTTCCTGCAAATAAATTTTTCTTGACTATGAAGACAGTTTGAGATTCTTACCCTTTTTTATCTTTTGGGGGTTTTTTTTTTTGGTGTTTGAGCATCAGGGTACGCTACTGTTATTCACTGTATTTCTCTCTGAAGAGCGAAAGTTGCATTGTCAGCTTATTCTCTTCTTTAAAATTGGACTTGTCCTTCTTTAAATACTGGACACTTGAGGAGAGAAACTATTTTAAAATAGCTTCAATCTTCCATTTCTTTTTTCCCAAACCATACTCACCGCTTTTTACAGGATGGAAAAAGAATTATTACTTTTCTGCATTAGAACTGCGTTCTGCGCTGTGGGGAGCAAGGCCGGGGAAACAATGGGTGTAAGCATGACTGCAGAATCGAGTGGCTACCATAGTTGCTGCTACTAGTGATGTAGGATCAAGGAAAAAAGCCAAGAATAATTTGTGCTGTAGATTTCTAGTGTAGTTGTTGTTACTACTTCTTTAAAATGTAACGAAACAACTGATTATGCTTTGGAAATGTTAAATATAAAACACTGTAGTCTCTTCTGTAGCAACAGTTTTGTGACCTCACTTGCCATAACGTTCTGTAATGTGCGACTTTCAATGTCAAAAATACCTATTTTCCTTCTAATGTCAGAAGTATAAAGGTATCACTAATAGTCTGTGATGGCTAAAAAGTAAGTTTTGATGAGACTTTTGGGTGAAATTTGGAATCCAGTCAAGTTTGGATTCATAGGTTAGCATTTTTTCAGTATCTTACTGCACAGTCTTTCCAAAAACTTACTTCCTGTTTGCCATATTTTCCGTATTTCATATAGTTCCAGAGAAAGCACCATATGTGTTAATATTTTTTACACATATAGATATCTGCTGTGCTCTGAAACAAACAGAACTTCAAAATAAGAGAATCTGTGAAATAACAGCAAAATCATCCCAAAGACAATTTATAGAAAA
The DNA here is from genome assembly GCF_000700745.2 of Antrostomus carolinensis. NCBI lineage: Eukaryota > Metazoa > Chordata > Aves > Caprimulgiformes > Caprimulgidae > Antrostomus > Antrostomus carolinensis. The sequence continues at coordinate 2,948 of NW_010319917.1, forward strand.
TACTTATTTTTTTTTTACTTCCCTCAATCTAATAGTGATATTTTCTTGTTATAAAATGTGTAAACTTTACATAAGCGACAAGAGTACTTTGTTACTCAGTTTATGTATCCCGTCAGCACGTACATACTGTCCTGCTTAAAAAAATTCCAAATACAAAACATAATTACTGCATCAAGCATGGTACATCTTGTCTGTCTTTTTCTTTTAGGAAGTAAATGCACTTGAATGTGAGATTCAGTTGCTGAAAAATCTGCTGCATGAAAGAATTGTTCAGTATTATGGCTTCTTGAGAGATCCACCAGAAAGAACACTCTCTATATTCATGGAATATATGCCTGGGGTAAGCAAGGGAGACAGTCCACTTCAACCATTGTTTCTATGCAATGTGATAAGCACCCAAGCAGACAACTTTTGCAGAAGTGCACACAGATATTAAAAGAAATGTCCAAGTTAAAACCAGTGCTTACAGCGGCCTGTCTGCTCCATTGCTTGTTTGGGTTTTCAAATTACAGTGGTTTGTAGAAAAGTTCTTTGCATTTGATTTTGGCATAAGAAGTGCCTGGCAATGTCTTTGAAAAGACAATATTATCATTAGGAAACTCTTCCTGACTTTTAATGTTTCTTTCTGCTGCGCTTCAGCTGTTGCATAGTCACCATCTCAAGCGCTCAATTATTTCAGGAAAACAAAATGTAGCTAAGATGACTGTGGGAATAAGCACATACAGAAAATAATCTTGGTGCTTGTTTTTTATGTGGTATCTAGAGGTACATGCTGAACTGTTCTACTGTTTTGTTAAGAAATGTTGTAAGGTCAGAAAACTGTAGATCTTCATTTTCTCACCAAATGGGGTCAGCAGAGATAATTAGTTTGTTGTTGTTTGGGGTTATTTTGTTTGTTGTGGTTTTGGGGGTTTTTAAAGTGAGTTCTGGGCTTTGTTTTGGGGGGCTTCTGGAATAGTTACATTACTATGAAATTTTTATTTAATGTTATTTTAAGCCTAGACTTGCTTACTTCTTCATTTTTACATAAAGCATCATCCTCCAGCATGTGGTGGTTTTTTTCTTGACAACTTTTTTTTTCCTGAGTATAAACTAAACAGAGTAAATGGCATCTGTTTTGTCCAACTTGAGTATCACCATTTAACCATGAAACAAGTTGAGAGTGGTGTTTGAGTTAAAATATGTTGCGCTCTTTTTCTGTACCTCACACTGAAGCTGTTCAGCTGCTTGACAGTTTTAAAGTTAATAGCTTAACGTTTCAGTAAATGGTTTCTCTGTCCAGCCTCTTTTTTGTTGATGTTGCATTTTTCTCAGTGGAGGCAAAGCTATATCTGTGCTTTTAAGCTGATCTAGAGAAGTATTGCAACTTTAAATGTCTGCATTTCAGGCATAAATTTCATTGAAGTTAAGCTGCAATATTAGCCCATTCTGGTGATTCTGGAAATGTTATTGTTTTATACTTCTTGCTTGCCATAGGGTTCCATCAAAGACCAATTGAAATCATATGGAGCACTCACAGAGAATGTGACTCGTAAATACACGCGGCAGATTTTGGAAGGAGTTCACTATTTGCACAGTAATATGATTGTCCATCGAGATATTAAAGGTAAGGATAGTTCTGTGCACAGTTTGGTGCTCTTTACTGTATATTTTTTTCTGGTCTTGTATGAAGCACTTAAATGTAATTAAGTTTGCCAAACTACTGACTTAAACCGATGAGATTGCTTTCCATCATTTATTCTTGTCACTGTTGTAACCTGAGTGAGGGGTGGAAATAAGCATCTTTGTGATGTTCTAGCAGACTTCTGACAATGTTTCTGTAGTCACTATCTGCAAAACAATCATGATATATTTCTTTCTGATTTTATTTTAGTATTAATAGTTTTGAATATACCAAAAGGTTATGTCAGCACAAGTAGATAGAATGTGCAGAGGAAAGTATCATGACTCAAAAGTTTTTACAAAAGAGTTTCATTTCTACCAATTATATAGAAATTACCCAGCACTTCACTGGTACAAGAAATCACTGGCAGAGGTGACTTGCCTGAACGAATGAATGAGACTTGTTCTATTTCACTGCCAGGAAACCTGAGGAAACAGACATAGTCACTTTTGTGCAGATAGATAAAGGTGACTTGCAAGTACTGCATGTGCAAGTTATGAGTGTGTAGGAAGATGATGATGTGCAGAATAGGTGTGTTGAACACGACACTGTTGTATTCCCTAAAACTTTCACAATTTTCATATTGCTTTGTATCAATAGTGTTTTGTTCCACAAAAGGTTGAGATATCACGGTCAGTTTGTACATGCTTATGCAGATAAGTGTTTTGAACAAATCTGTAACACAGTGTGAGATTTTGCTTTAATATAGTATGAAGACATTTTCAGTTGTGTGGAAACTTCTTATTTCCCTTATATGGCACATGCCTTATTTTGTCAGGAAGACTTTACATAAAGTGACTGGCACTTCCTGGAAAAGGCCTAGGATGCAAACCAGTGTGTACAATTCATTATTTTCTGAACCTCAGAATAAAGTAATAGGAATGAGCAGAGAAAGGAAATTCTCTGGCCTGAAGTACTAGGTTGATCTTGCATTGTATCACTGAGTCCAAACTTTTGTTACTATTTTCCACACCAAAATGTTGACAGGCTTCATGAATGTAATGCTGTGTTCCCTTCCTTCCAGGAGCGAATATTCTGCGAGATTCAGCAGGCAACGTAAAGCTTGGTGACTTTGGTGCCAGCAAACGACTGCAGACTATCTGTCTCTCTGGTACAGGAATGAAGTCTGTCACAGGAACTCCATACTGGATGAGTCCAGAAGTTATTAGTGGAGAAGGATATGGCAGAAAAGCAGATATCTGGTATGTTTTTTTTTAAAAAAAAAAAAAAAAAAGTCTCTACTGAAAGGCAGAAAGGTGTAATTTCAGAATGGGCTCCTTTTCAACAGAATGTAAGTGTTCGTTATCTGAAGTTGGAGTGCTTCATCCTGGGGTTTAAGACAAGAAGGTGGCAACTGTGAGCACTGACTGTCATTTGGAGAGTATAACACTGAAATTTGGGTATTTTTCATTTAGCAATTCCTCTGACTATCAATTTAGGGATCATAAGAGAATTCTTTGAACTGACCTTGCATGAAGTTAGGATTACCAGACTGTTTGTAAATCCTGGAGAGGTACTGGGTGAAACTTTGAAACATCAGTTAAGTCAATGATCTGTAATGAAACGTTATCACTAAAATACCTTTGATGAAATGCTGGTCCTTTAAAAGATGAGTACATAAGAATTAATTAGCCATATTAAAATGGGGAGGGATCAAGAAATAATTTGGTTTAAGTTGTTATTAAATATTTAAGAATTAGGAGGGAAAAGTAATTTTCAAAAATGAGTGTTTGTGATACATGTTTAATATGACATAGTCTAACATAGCTCCAGCCCAACAGACAGGTGATTTTAGCGATTAGACTCCTTGCACTGCAGGTGGCCTGTGAAAACACAGAATAATGGGTCGGCAACAGTAGATATGCAGGAGTAGTAACACTTTGTCTGCTTGAAATGGAACCACATTATATCCAACCAATGATGATACTTTTAAAGGTTAGGGAAATTAATTTAGCCTACTTCAGATCACTTAGAAATTATTTTGCTATAGTTGAATAATAGAACAGCCTTATAAATTTCAAGCAGTTGACTTGTTCAACTTTGAAGGATTTGTACCAAGGGAAGTATATTTTTTTTGATGGAGAAAATCTGGGTTAAAACTAAGAAAAAATTCTGGACTTCTGTCATTCAGTAAATCCGTATTGTGTAAAGAAATGTACTTCTGTCTAACAGTAAAACTTCTTGCAAGCATCGTGAAGAAACATAAAACTTCCTGTAAATTGGGTAATTATTCCTGCCTGTCCATTTTGCAGTTTCATTTGCTTGTTACTGGAAGAGGCTGATCTTGCTGGACTTGTGGAACAAAGTTTTTCTGGCCTTATGCATGCCGTTCTGCCTTCCTAAATCCTTTAAACATAAGCTTTGTATACAAAAATGTTTTTTGGATCTTAAAATTTTATTTGGCAGTCTAAGGATATTTTTGGTATCCTTAGCTAAAAGAGGAAGATTCCACTGAAGTATGGTTATAAACTTTTTAAGTCTGTGTTATTCATTGGTGATAACTTGTGCATTTATAATGAGCTAGCAAAATATGCAGTGTACTCTGACTTCAGAGCATTCCTGTTGCTTTGCATTTCCGTTAGGCCTTAATGAGCAAGAAAGCTTTCAAGCGCATTCAAATCCTGCTGGGGTAAAAGGCTTGTGCAGTGCTTATGTATCAGCCTGCTGAGCAGTGAATAGCAGCAGCACCACAACACAGTTGGTATCGCCTAGAGAAATCTCTAATTGTCTCTTCACTGAGGTGGTAGCTTTTGGCCCAGTGAAGTGATAAAGTGAAGTTGTAGGTAGTGATTTGTGTAACTTTGAGAAAAAGCCTATAGCTGTGGATGCAATTTTTTTTAAAACCCCGTTTTCCGTTGAAGTTGCTCTGTAGAGGTAAGTGGATGCCACATATTTGTGTTATTTTCATTGCTTTCTGCTGTTTCTTGCTTTCCTAGAAGGGCATGACTCTGTTGTAACCTGCTGTTTCACTTCTGCCTCTGTTTCAGGAGCGTAGGCTGTACAGTGGTAGAAATGCTCACTGAGAAGCCCCCGTGGGCAGAGTTCGAAGCAATGGCTGCCATCTTTAAAATTGCCACTCAGCCAACCAACCCCCAGCTACCACCTCATGTCTCCGACCACGCTCGGGATTTCTTGAAACGGATTTTTATCGAGGCCAAGCTGCGACCATTTGCAGATGAACTGCTAAGACACACGTTTGCACACTATCACTAACAGCCTGCCTCAACTCAGCTTGCATCTACTGCATTTATTTTCTATTTGACTGCACTTTTATTTTTATTTTTTACAAAAAAAGGAGAAAAAAGACAAGAGAGAGAATATTCTCTTGAATCTTTGTTTCACTTAGATTGTAAACAATCTAAATTTTGTATCTAAAATGAGAATCTTCTCTCCCCGGCTCCCACCAGGACTAGAACTTTTAGTTTCTCTAATGTACTGATGTGGTTCATGTAGATAAAGCACTTTAGTACATATTTGTTCCTTATTTAAAGGCGGGGGGAGGGGGGGAAGACAAATGTTCAGACAGTCAGGAACTGTGTGACTTTTTCTGACACCGCTGACTGACTCAGGGTGCAGGGAAAAATAGACATGCAGCTAAAGAATAAGAAGGTTACTTCTCTGTGATTCTTCTTTATATTGTCGGTACTTGCAGCAGAGAGTTCTAAGTTCTTATTATATTTTAGCATTTTAATCAGTTTCTGGATTTTTACAGTTTAAGCTGGAACACGTTTCTGACATGCTAATGATAAAGCTGGAAGAACTTGGAACTCTTTGTACAACAGCATGTCTAACAGGTACTTCTATGTGACCAAAAGAAAATAACAAAAAAGAACTCAACACTGATGTACTAGTTAGAGGTTTTGGTGTAGAACTCTTGTATTATCTTAATAGGAAAATAATTACAGGTAAACAGATTATGGACCCTGACTCCTAGGAACTACTAGACTGCAAGGGGAAAATTTCTGTAATAGACAAGGGTCAGCTGTTGGATGTAAATAGTTAGGAGAATGCCTCCTGCTGTATCTGCCAAAGAGAACCTCTGTTGCATAAGCTTGGAGGGAAGACGGTTATCTTAGATAAGAAAAAATAGTGATGTTGAGAGTCAGTTCTGCTCCACAATCCCATGAACGGCTGGAAGGGAAAGGGAGTGACTAATCCTTGTGCAGTACATGAGTTACTTAATTCAGAATGAGCTATAAGAAATATTATTTTCAAAGCTGTTGAGAGGCGCTAGGATGGAATGTACGTCAGCATCAAGTGCCTGAATAACATAAAATTCTTCCCATTATGCACTAAAAAATTTGTTTTAGTAACACAGTTGAGTCATCTAGGATGTGTTGAAAATTCCTGAAATAAAGTTAAATGTCTTTTAACACCAGGAATAAGTCACTGAGAAAGATAAAACTCCAGTTATATTTTTAATAAAGTAGTGATGATGAATCCACCTGAACAAGGAGGCACAGCACAAAAGATTGTATGGAGAGTAGGCCAAAAGTGCAGAGAGCCAGCAATTAAATAACATGAACATGATTACTCCAGCCTGATAATCCAGATGATTGGTGTCAGATTTCCAACTGTCATGAAACGTACGTTATCACTTTTTCCATTTCTGAAAGAGTATAATAAAAGAACAAAAGTAAAACTCTGAAATACTGCTTCTCAATCGAGAAGTCCAGGTACTGATCAGGTGTAGTGAATAACTGACTTTTCACGGCAGAAAAGTCAAACTCATATTTTTGTAGAAGAACACAACATAAATAATTTAAAAGGGCGATTGAAAATAAACTATTGGACTACAGAACTGAAATAATGTATACTGTTTTGGATGACTCATTGCTTGCTTTTGTTGTTTTGTAAAGGCAGAGTGGGCTGGTACTGTGAACCTTGTCCGCTCTGACAAGGCTCTACCTGTTTTATATCTTTAGAGGACTATCAGAATTATGAAGTGCATGGAGATAGAGCAATAAGCTTATACCCATTCCCATGGCAGTTCACTTGTGAGATATCTAAATTTATTCTGCTAACTTCCAAATTTTGTACCAGACCATAAGCAGGAGTATGGATCTATCTCAATCACTTTACCTGTAGTGGAGTAAGAATGATTTTTTTTTTTTTGAGACCATCTCTCCTGAGACTGAGTGTAGTGGCTTATTTGGTTCATGTGAGTATTTTACCCAGTTTATAATTTTCTCAGTCAGAGTACACCACTGTGCAGGGTTTTCTGAGCATGGGAAGAACTAGTCAGACCAGGGAAAGCTTAGAAGACTGAAAGGAAAGTCAACTTGTACTGACTTTTTTTTCTTCGCTGTCACTAGATAAAAGCTATGAGAGCAGCCTTTAGGAAGAACTGGTATGTACTCTGCTGTAAAGGATCTTTGCTTTCTACACAAAATTTAGTGACAGTAGGGATGGGAGGTTTAACGTAAAGCCTAATAGTTTATATAGGTAATTTAAAGATCATATAATTGAAATGACCGATTTCCACACAGATTAAGAAGGTACCAAAACCAAGGTGAAAATGTATATAAAAATCCGTAGTGGACAGTGCTATCTGAAAAGGTAAGAAAATTTTATTTTACCAAAAAAGGACATTAAAGGGAAAATGTAACCAGGTTTATCTGTAGCATTCAAAACATTTAAACATACTATTCTAAAAAGAAACTGCACTCTCTGAAGCTTAAAAATTTTCAGAATCTAGTTTTCTTATAATGGGTCCTTTGTGTGAGACAGTGCTGGCTCATGTATATTGCAATATCACTTCCTCATTGTGATTTTTAATTACTGAATAATCAAGTTTGCTGCTTTTGTGCCTTTTCTAAAAAATGGCATTCAGTCATGACAACGGTAAGCATTTTGGAGCCAGGAAAAAAAGAATTTGCAGAATGCATTTTCCTTAATTTCTTTGACATATCAGAAAAATGTCACTGTAAAGACAGTGCTGCTTAAATGAAAATTACATTTGCCAGTTCCAGTCATTCTAGTAAAATTTTAGAAGTTTAACCAAGATTAGACTTGAGCTGGGTTTTTTTTCACCCTATGGAGAATTTGTCTACTGACTTAAGCAATTTGCAGTAAATTAAATGGTTATTAACAGAAATGTTTTGAGCTAGAAGTAATTACAAAGCTAAATAGGACTTTTACCAAACGGTTAGCTAATATTTATTCCCTGTTGGGGTAAAGTATTAAAGCAAGCTGCATTAAATAACTTAGTACCTCTGTATACAATGTCTGTAAAACACTTACATTGACTACTGCCATCGTAACGAACAAACTCTAGTTCCAGAATTGGCGAGGGCACGTGGAATTGCATCCTTAAAACTCTGTTGGAGGAGGGTTGCAGAGCCAAGACCCTGCTCACAACTTCTAATATCTTACTAACAGAGATACCAGCATTTTAGTATCATGAATTATTCTTGATTGTTGAATTCAATTACTGGAAAATGCCAATGAAAACACTACTGTTGCAGGGTTGTTTTGCTTTTCTGTAAATGCCACAATGAAGCTATGGTCTCAAAAAATAAGGATCGAGGTTCACAGTGAGTATGCATATTTTCAAAGTACCTACTTATCTACTGATGAATTTTATTATGCTGTTATCCTGTTAAGAGTGCAACTGAAAGTTTCATTCATATTAGAGCAAGTTGTTTATTTTTAATTTGGGTGATAGAAATACCCATGCAAGGACTTAAAAAGGTATGGATCTAATAGTTGCAAAGTTAAATCTACATAGACTTTTTTTCTTGACAATTTAAGTATAGTCTTAAAATTTTAACGTGGTTTGCGATTTGATTTGTAGCTAAACAATCTGTTCAGTATATCAAAATGAAAAGGTTTTTTTTTTTAGCTAGTGCCTTTATATATGCCTAGTTTTGTTCATAATTGAGTACCATATTGAAATATGTCATACAAGTTCATGTCACCAAAACAGTCTTAAAGGATGGCTTTTTTTCAAAATGCCCAAAGCAGAATTCACCTAACTGCACTGAAAAGTGTACTTTAGTTAATTCTGCTGCAGACATTTAAACTGAGAAATTTTTAAAAGCTATTTTTGGAGCACTTCCTGAACACTTCTTGTGCTAATACAGGTCTTGTATTTGCATTTTGGAGATGGTACACTGATACATATACCAGAAAAGGGACTTTTCTGCACTCATAGAAATACTATTATAGTTGAGATTTAGCTTCCTAGCTCTGGGTACGAGACTCTGGGTTTACTGTAGAGACCGCAGCAGAGTTCTTAATGGACTTGAAGTTATAGTTGGTACATTTGTCAACACGGTACTGCATTAAAAGCTGTTTACTTTGAGTACACAGGAATATGATTGATGTGTCTAAGCAAATCAGGTTTTTCAGTGAAGTTGGCATCGTGCCCGTGAAATCCTTCCCTGTGCCTTTTGGATAATCCTAATCCTGCCATTGTCTTGACTGAAAGCCTTGTAGCACCTATAGGTACAGTGCAGTACAGCAAGCCTTTCTTTGGGACAACAGAGAGCGATGTCTAACTGCAGCCTCAGACCTGAGCAAATTGGTCAGATCTACAGCTATTTATAACTAATTTCTTACTTTTTTAATCTTGAAAGTCTTTGTCACACATCTAGAAAAGCATAATGTGTGTGCTTGAATGTAAGTCCCTACGGTGTTTCTGGAAAAGCAAAAGTATTACCGCCAGTATAATTTCTTCTTGCTGGTAGCTTGCTGTCTTGTGTTAATGACAACTCTGCAGTGTAAAATCACATACAACTACCAAAGCTTTTCTATCCCCTTATACATATAGCCCAAAGTGATGTTTTATGGATTAGTACTGTTACTTATAGATACATATATATCCACCAGTAAGCTATTGCTAACTGAGTAAAGAGGTACTAGTAAAAAGTGATAGACGCTGCCCATATTTAAGAGATTTGGGTATTTATAGTTGCGGTTTTGATGTGCAGAATTCATGCCAGCATTAAAATGAAGAGTGTGCTTTTTAAAACTCTTTTTAACTTAATCTTACTGTTGTCATTCTAAAATTAATGCATAAACTTGGTGACTAAACCTGGTGACTTTTATAGCCAGGTTGGAGTTTTGGGACACTTAAGGAATGCTATGAAGATAAGTAGATTTGTGACCTGAACTGCTCTGTGCGCCATAGTAAGAACATTTTGCAGCTGCTGGGAAGCAGTCTGCTTGACGTGAGAGCCAAACGGCACCCACAGTTACCGGGGTGTCGATGCTGCCTTCAGGAGGAGCCACAAACGCACACCAAAGGGAACAGGCAGGCAGAATTGCTACCGACCCGAGGTTTCTGAATCAAAATCCTTGATTGGAAACCAAGGAGCTCTTTTTATTTCCCCCACTTGGCCCGCACGGTTTATTTTTTCTTTCTAGTTGGCGTAACTTAAATGCTGCAAAGGTGGTGGCCACTGATAGCTCCTGAGTAAGGTGTGAGTTAATGTACGGCTTTATACCGGGGCCCCATCGCTGAGCCCAGGATGCTGCAGCTCCTTGGGGCTGGGGACAGCAAACGAGCCGGGCTGCCCAAGGCTGCCCAGTGCCAGCCTCCTGTGGCAGCGGGGTCCGGGAGATCCCCGCCGGCTGGAACAGAGCCCCCTCCTGCACCCTTCTGCAGCTCCGGGCCACGCAAAGCAGCCCTTGGGTTTTCTCTAGCAATATACACACGTATGTATTTGAGGGGTAGATGGGATGGAGGAGATGAAATTTCTCATGTTTCAAAGCACCGATGTTAGCGGACACGCTTTGGCTAGGTCTTGGTTTTCATAAACTTACTTTAAAGGGAGAGGAACTGGATTAAAACACATAAAAATTGTATCTCATGGTTCAGCCCTTACGTTGAGTCCACCGCTGAGGATTGGAGGTCAGGGTCTTCTGTTGAGAAATAAGGAAAAGGATATTCTAACTCCAGAGCGGATATTCATGGGAAGTATTTCAGAGGTTTTTTCATGTCTCTTACCCCAAAACTAGATGATCCTTTTCCCCAGAGGTTGTATAATGTGGATTTAAAAACAAGGATTGCATTTTCTTTTCTGAACAGGCATTAGATTGTCGGTTCCCCAGTGTTTGTTTCTCACTGATACGAGTATAAAAGGTGGTGTCATCCTAAAATTGGATCAGTTTATTAAAGCATAGTGTCTGTCATCTCAGACCTCGCAGGAGTCGTGTGATAGAATATCACTGTAAATACGTGGAGGCGACTTAGATGAATTGGAGCGTAGGCTTTTAGTTTTCATGAAGCTACGAGTAAGAATTTGTAAATTTACTCTTGATCTAATGTACATTTTTATGTAGCCATTAAATTCTCTATTTAATCTATCAGTTTCTCACTGTAAATGTTTTTACTCTCAGTTGAATGCTGGGCACAGTTTGTAATGTATGTACACAAAGGTGTTTTTTTCTATCAACGTTGACTTTTTTGCACATTTTTGGAAATATTTAATTTGTACACTGATTTAATACTCTGACCAATTGTTGATGGGTGTATGAGAATCACGTGTGTGTGCAATGTACTACTGTCTGGATGTATGGGGTTTTTTATTACTTTCGAGATGTTGCTGCCAGTAACTGCACTGCTGTTGCTGCTTTACATGGAATATCTTGTGTATAAAAAGAAAAAAGATAAAAACAATTAAAAAATTAGCCTATGGTTACCTTGGTTGAGGAACTTGAGTTGAGCATTGCTTACTAGTTCTGTTGGTCTAACAACCTTCTAAACTTAAAAACAAAAACCCTTGTAATTCTGTGTATGCATTGAATGTGTGTGTATATATCTATCTCCCAGTAATCTTATTCCACAATTTCATTTCTACATTTTTATGAACTTGTTTTTTAAGGGTACTATGTTTAGTTAGAATAATTAAATATATAAAAGCTTTGAGAGATGATTTACTAGATAAATATATTTTCAGCTGGCTGATGTTCAGAATATTTTTTTATTTTTTTGTTTTTAACCATTCGAAATGTATTTGTATTTCCAAAATCAGACACGAATTGTACTTAGAAATATATTAAAACACTCTGTAGGGACAACAGTGTGATTCGTCTTTTAAGAATTTTGTATTTTAGAACAATGCAGAATGTTAGTCTGGTACCTGAATTTCCAATTGGCTTTTATTTTTTTCTTTTTTTAAATTTAAAATGTGCTTTGCACAAAGCCTGTATTTTTAATTATTGTTATTATTTCTCTGCCTCAGCCCCTTCTCTGTTTGGCTGCCCGCTGTACCTGCCCGCCCGCGCCTCTCCCTGCGGCGGG
>NW_010319918.1:0-1470 GCF_000700745.2 Antrostomus carolinensis
ATGTCCCTTTGATGTCCCCTCAATGTCCCCTCGATGTCCCCCCCTCAGCCCCGGGAACGTGACTCCCCCGCCCGCCTTCCCGCCGGCCCGGAGCTCCTACCGGAGAGGACACCACGTCCCGACCGTCCCCGCGCCCGTGACCGTCCCAAACCCCGGCGGCGCCCACGACCCAAAGATCCCACCCAAGGTCCAGGGGACACCAGAAGGTCCCGGTCGGCCCCGGCGCAGGGCAGCGCCCCACCACCTCCACCACCCCCCACCCACACGGTGCAGCACGAGGGCTTCCTCTTCCGCAAGCACGAGCTCGATGGACCCAACAAGAAGGCGTCCAACAGGTTGGGTGGGGTCAACGAGGGTTGGGTGGGGGATCTGCCAGGGAAGGGGGTAGACCAAGGGTTGGGTTGTCCATCAATGGAGAAGGTTCTCCAGAAGTTGGAGGTCCATCAACAGTGAAGGGTCACCAGAGTTTGGGGTGTCCATCAATGGAGAAGCTTCATGAGGGTTTGGAGGTCCATCAACAGTGAAGGGTCACCAAGGGTTGGGGTGTCCATCAATGGAGAAGCTTCATGAGGGTTTGGAGGTCCATCAACATTGAAGGGTCACCAGGGGTTTGGGTGTCCATCAATGGAGAAGCTTCATGAGGGTTTGGAGGTCCATCAACAGTGAAGGGTCACCAAGGGTTGAGGTGTCCATCAATGGAGAAGCTTCATGAGGGTTTGGAGGTCCATCAATGGAGAAGGTTCACCATGACTTGGAAGGTCAATCAGTAGATATCATGCACCAAGGGTTGGGGTGTCCATCAATGGAGAAGCTTCATGAGGGTTTGGAGGTCCATCAATGGAGAAGGTTCACCATGACTTGGAAGGTCAATCAGTAGATATCATGCACCAAGGGTTGGGGTGTCCATCAATGGAGAAGCTTCATGAGGGTTTGGAGGTCCATCAACATTGAAGGGTCACCAGAGTTTGGGGTGTCCATCAATGGTGAAGGTTCTCCAGAAGTTGGAGGTCCATCAATAATGAATGATCACCAGGGGTTGAGGTGTCCATCAATGGAGAAAGTTCCCCATGACTTGGAAGGTCCATCAATGGAGAAGGTTCATGAGGGTTTGGAGGTCCATCAATGGATGAGGTTCACCAAAGCTTGGAGATCCATCACCCAGGTTTTCACCAAAGCTTTGGAGATACCAACACACCTTCACATGTCTCTTCTCCTTGACCAGATCCTGGGTGAACCTCTACTGTGTCTTGAGCAAAGGTGACTTGGGCTTCTACAAGGACGCCAAGGGCCAGGCAGCCGGTAGCACCCATGGTGGTGAACCTCTCCTCAACCTCCACAACTCCACCAGCGAGGTGGCCAACGACTACAAGAAGAAGAAGAATGTCTTCAAGCTCAAGTACGTTGAGGTTCTTCACAGGGTGGGGTGAGGTGGGACCCCCAAATTCTTGGTTGGTTGGGTGGGTGGGTGGT
>NW_010319919.1:0-5013 GCF_000700745.2 Antrostomus carolinensis
ATTCTGTGATTCTGTGATTCTGTGATTATGTTTCTTAATTTATTAAAAATTTTTAAAAGGAATTATAAATCTACCTCTACATTATCTAACAAGGCAATTCTAATCTTTATTAAAGAAAAAAAAAATATTTAACAAAGATAACAATGCTTGCTGGAAGTATCAGAGCACAGAATTACTTACACATCTAGCTACTGTGCCCTGAAAATAGGGCAGTAATCCCTGTTAATCCCTGGGTATTTAAGATTACCATGGAATAACACTAGAAATAGCTTAGTAAATTATTTGAGAATGCCTCAGACTGTAATTATGTGCAGGTAAAGGTCACTGAGTAGAGTATTCTTGGTGTGGTTTGGAGTTCATAAAACAGTGAGAGTCTTATTCTTAGGTATTTTTAATTCCATTCCATGTTATTAAGGTGGAAAAGTAGTAGCATGACAGTATCTGACTTAATTTCTAGGTAATTGGTACATCTGTAATAGTATTTTTCTGCTGAACAACAGGATATGAAGCAAGGGTCAAGAAAACAGAAAAAAAGAAAGTGAGAAGTGTGCTCAGAAAGAGAAGCACATCTTGAACTATTTGCTCCTCTTTAATAAATGAAGAAGGCGGAAACTTTTGCAAAGCAGTGAGGAAACTTCTTTGTGCTCATCCTTCCTACACATTTTCTCCTCTTACCTTGAGCCATTCAACCTGCGGCACGTACCCACTGAAGAAGATCCCTCTGGAAAACTAGTTTGAAACAGCTGCTCCCTCCCTTTGCAAAACTGAGGCTTGTCTCATTATTATGACACTGGCTGAGGATACTGGGATTTTTTTTCTTTGCTTACACTGGCTGCGTGGAAAGGCAAATCTGTGTGCAGACCCTACATCCCCAGCTCAGAGACAGAGACAAGGCTGTTTTCTTCCCCTGCCGTGTGCCTGCAGAGCATCACCTGTTTGGAGCGAGCGGGATCACTGGCCTGATCCCTGTGCACAGCAAGCCCAGGCTGCGGCATGTTGGTGCACTTTTAGTGGCACCTGCCAGAGAGCGACAGCTTATGCTAGGTAACACCTGTTAGCAAACACAGGTTTCCTTGCCTTTAGGGGGTAGTTGTCATGGCGGGCTGTACAGTCATGCCACATGCTGGTGGGCATTCTCAGTGCTGAGCAGCAGCTCACTCCACCCCAGGACACCTCCTGTTGTCACAGAATCACAGAATGGTAGGAGTTGGAAGGGACTTCTGAAGATCATCTAGTCCAAGCCATCTGCTAGAGCAGGATCACCTAGAGTAGATCACACAGGAAAACGTCCAGGCAGGTCCTGAATGTCTCTAGAGATGAAGATTCCACAGACTCTCTTGGCAGCCTGTTCCAGTGCTCTGTCACCCTCATAGTAAAGAAGTATTTCCTTATGTTTAGTTTGAACCTTCTGTTTTCCAGTTTGTGACCACTGCCTTTTGTCCCATCACTGGACACCACTGAGAAGAGTCTGGCCCTGTCCTCCTAACACCCACCCTTTAGATGTTTATGAACATTGATGAGAGCCCCGCTCAGCCTTCTCTTCTCCAAGCTAAACAGACTCAGCTCCCTCAGCCTTTCCTCATACAGTAGATGCCCCCGTCCCCTAATCATCTTAGTGGCCCTGCACTGGACTCTCTCCAGTAGTTCCTTGTCCCTGTGGGGCCCAGAACTGGACACAATACTCCAGATGTGGCCTCACCCGGGCAGAGTAGAGGGGGAGGGTAACCTCCCTCGACATGCTGGTCACACACTTCTGAATGCACCCCAGGATGCCATTGGCCTCCCTGGTCATGAGAGCACACTGCTGGCTGATGGTCAGCCTGTTGTCCACCAGGACTCCCATGTACTTTTGCCCAGAGCTATGGTCCCAAGCTGTGGTTTATTCAAGTACATGTTGAGAAAAATCGGCACATTTTTAACAAAAATCCCACACTAGCATGCAAATACAGGATCTCTCACACTAACAAAAACTTTTGCTATTCATTGTTCGTGAGCACCCTTTGGGGCTTCAGCAGGGTCCTGTTTGGGTCAGGCACCCCTCTAAGCACCCAGAACCCCAGCACAGATGCTAACTGACCATGCAAATGCCCTGCAAAGGCTGCAGAGGGAAGAGGAGCGACACACAGTCAGACCATGGTCTGAAAGTCGCCAACTAATGTCAACTTTTTCCTCCCTCTCCACCCAGTAATCACAGAACAGGAACCAAAAAGAGAGAAGATTGCTTGCAAACAATTTATGAACCAAGGAAAGGTAAAAATATCGATGAACATAACATTCACAAATCAGCTGAACAAGATTTAATTATTAGAAAACACCTACTGTCACTGTGATCAAGGCTTGGAATTAAGCTATAATTATAGCATTAGCTTTCATTCCCAAAAGACTAATTAATCAGGGAACTGACGTTTAGAGTGATATTTAATATTTTTTTAAGAAATACAAAAACAATGGCATATAAAATTTGTCTTATCTCAAGTCACAGGAGTTTCACTAACATCCAGGTTTTCTCTGGAAAAGAAAAATATTAAACTAGATTTGTTATAAGGAAAAGAATTCATTATAGTAAAAATAGTGTTTGAAGAAATTACATGTAAATTCTATTTTGCCAAGAAGTCAAAACTGACAATTGAATAAAAATGCCCTGAATAGTAATTATGGTAGCACAGATGTTCTTCTGCCAGATTTCACTTCAACTCTTTCTATTCAAGTTGCTCTAAAATGCATAATTGAGTAAGAGGCTGTAACAGCAGTCTACAGACCTTTCTGTCCAACTCAGGTTCACAGACCTTTCCTTTCCAGCTTTATTCACAAACCTGTTAGTGCTGGGCCATATTTCCTGGATATTGAATGTGCTGAACACTATTTTAAAAGAAAGAAATATGTTTTGCAGAAATACAAGCTCTGCAGCTGTTACAGTGCCTTTTTTTTTAAGCCCTCTGTGCTGCATACCATTAGCATTTCATAAAATTTGAGTGAGAAGTTCAAAATGAGGGCAAACGTGCAGTTGTCAGAAGCTGAACTAATTCAACAGCTTGGAGAGAGTGAGTGCTCCAAGAAATCACATTAAAAACCATTGAAAGTGCTGAGTCAACAGCAAACTTTTCATACAGAGTCTGTTAACAGATTTCATAGAAAATTTATGCCTTTGCCTACAAAACCTTGCTTTTTGTTCATGAGAGCTATTAATGATTTTTGTTTCAAACAGGACTTCAGAGATCTGACCTCCACAGCCCTTCTGAAAGTCCCTGAGAGTCTGGTGCCATCTTTTGCTTAGGAGTCATGTGATTAATTTGACAGTTTGCTGTGTTAACTCAAACAAAACCAAAAAAACCCACACACGGAATAAAACTCCAACCCTGAAACATCAGCTCCCTCAGCAAAGCAAGAACTGGTAAAATATCACGGACAATCGACAGAAGTGTTTCCAATAGTCCAAGCTGGAAGCTGCATTTTTTAAATTAAACACAAGCAAATATCACTGCCAAAGGCTGCTTGCACCACTGCCATTAATATTTCATCCTTTTTCACACAAATCCTTCTATTCCAAACTACTTAACAACTCTGCAACTTTCAAACTTGCACAAATTGACCCCAAAGAATTCACGTCCGTAGCCTCAGAAACACCAAACTGATGCATGGTCCTATAGGAGCAGTCCTGTTTAGGGGAGACAGGCTGGGGGTGTTATTCCTGAGGGCTATGTACCATGCATCTGCAACATTTTTTTCTCTATCTTTTAGATCTTTAAATTAGAAAAATCTCCTCTCCTTGCCTCAGTCACCAGTCATTTTGTGTTTAGATGTAGTCCCTTACAAAAAAGCTCTCAGATTCATTACTTCTGTTCTTTCTTCCTTTAATTGGAGTAGCTCCTTGTGGCTGAAAGAAAACATTAGAGCTCAGCTGATTAAATGGGGTAGCATTTTCCTTGCCAGCTTTTCAGTTTGGAAAAAAAGAAAGCAACACCAATAAAAGTTTGAAAGACTGAACTATGCCATGGGTTGTTCTTAGGGTAGAGGTTTACTTCTGAGCAGTTCCTGGTACTATATTCTTCAAATTTTCACTCTTTAGTTAAACTGGTTTTTTACTTTCCTCCCAAGACATCCAGGTCCCAATACTGTATTCGAGCAAGAAGACCTGAGACACCAGTAGGCATCTTATCTGAGGAAAACTCAGGCTAAGCCCTAAAAAGTTCCTTTGGACCCTCCTTGCCTCAAAAGTAGAGTATCTGAGGAGTCTGCCAGGAAACAAAGGAGGAGTTTGGGCCATAAGATACAATTCTTTTGAAAACAAGTTTAGTTCCTCTAAAAATAGTTGAACGACATGTCATGCCGGAGCTTGACGGTACAGACCCAACCTGCTTATCCTATGCATCAAAAATATAATTTTCCTCAACCCTATATTTGAAGTTTTCTGCTTTTCATAAAAGGATGCAAGAAGAGCTTCCCAAGCTGTGAGGCTGTGTTAGATTTCCAATCTAAAGGACTTCTAGGGATAGCTGAAGAATATTTTACTGCTATGTCTAAGAAATGTGTATGTCACATATGGCTGATATAAGGAGAGCAGTTTCTTATGCTTCCTCCTGTGATTTATGTCTCTAGACTTCCACAGCGTGGCTGAGGGGCTCACTGACAGCAGCTACTTGTAAGTGCCAATGACTTTGTATACAGCCCTCCTCACTGCTTTCTGCCTGTGAGCTGCCGTGTTTTCTAAATGTTTGCCAAAATGAGTATTTTAGGGGTTCTCCACAGCAGTGAGGCTGTCACATTCTGGTCCGAAGGTCTCTGATACATGAGGCAGATAAGTGACCACTGTGCTGTTTTCCTCTCACCTTTCATTACCAAACTACCTCCGGATACCACAATTCTCAGTACATTTCCTGCCAGAAATAACTGCAGCCCAGGCTTTCTAGAGCACATAGGTATGTGCTTTTTCTATGACCCATTTCAGCCTGTGCATCATTCAGGAGAGCTGCCAGGTAAGAACACATCCAAAAGGCTGTTTGCTACCTCAGTCTC
>NW_010319919.1:5062-12354 GCF_000700745.2 Antrostomus carolinensis
GCATCTTTGTTGTGACTCTGTTTACCAGCTGGAAGCATAACCACTGCAGAACAGCTAGACTTCAGTTATTTCCCACCCCCACCCCGGTGCTCTCCTGCAGGAACACTGCAAGACCTCACACTCTGGACCTCTTTGCTAGCAGGGATAAGTTGCAGAGTTTAGCAGCCACACAGATATGAAATAAAGCCACCCTTCACCTTCCTGATCTGATTGTAAGGCATAGCAGTGGCCCACCACAGGGACCAATGGGGCTCAGGGAGCCTGGAGGAAGACAAAGCAGGGAGCAGCACGTCCCCAGCACACAGCCTTGGCCGCCAGCAGCTGCTGGCGTCAGCGCTTCCTGAGCCAGAGCTCACACCCGGACTCTCGCGTTTGCCTATCTGCCATGGACCTGACTAATCCTTTTTGTGACCCCATTCATACCTTTGGCCTCCCAAACATCCTGTGACAACAAGTTCCCCAATTTAAGCTTGCATTGTGCCGAGAAAGGACTTCCTCCTCTTTGTTTTTAATCCACTGGTATTTTCAGGGGGTGTCTCAGACTGTGAGATCCCACTGATTCGTCATTCCCTGGTTATCTTCTCCATACCATTCATGGTATTTTAAAAACTTTCACCATCTTTCTCAGGCCTCGGAGTTCCCTCCCATATGAACACAGCTTACCTGAACCACAGAAAAGCACTCAAAAGCCTCAGTTCAATTAAACAGAAGCCCTAGCACTCTTTTGTTTCTGCTTTGTTTACATAGATTTCAAAGTTATTCATTGCCCTCAAATAAACACAACAAAGTTGAAAAATATAAAGCCAGGACTGCCACATCCTCAGCTGGATTAGCTGGACTGCTGCAAATGTAACAAGCAGAACCAGGGATTTCCAAACTGAAGCTTGTTGGATCCCCATACACACAAGAACCACAGTGGTCAGTGCTCCCCTTCAGGAGCCAGCATCCACCTCCCCTCGTCCCATGGCAGAGAAAAGACCCCACTCTGGAAAACTGAGCTTTGACTATCTCAACCAGAGTTTCTGTACCCCAGCACTTCACCAGACATTGTTCTAGTGCCTACCAACACAGCCAGCAACCTGAAACACTTGGTCCCGGCTATGCCTGCGAAGAAACAGACTCCATGACTTTAAAAAATCTGTCTCAAAGGAATTGTCCATCAATGGTGAATTACAGCAGTATCACCATGGGGGAAAGCAGCAATTGAACAGTGATAATGGAAACATCTCACCACAACCACAGGACAGAAACAGAGGAGCATTCCATCCAGCAGAAACAACAGGGGAGTTCACGCAGATGTAGCAGAGTTAGGTGATACTCCTGGTTTTATGAGAACTATCATAGGCTTTTACTGCTAGACATGTATTTGAAACTGAGTTTTGCACGTAGTTTCTCAATTTCCTTTCTTCTGTTTGAACCTATAGAAAAGTCTTGACTATTATGATCTAAATCAAGTTTTATGGGAATAAGTGCTATCAGAAACTCAGCATAGCTTTATTTCAAGAGCAAGACTGTGTGTGGTGTATGTTTGTATGTATGTATTAAGATTAAAAGAGAAAAAGACATTTGAAATAATTTAAGATCTTTACAAATATATCAAATAACAAAAGGAAAATATTGTGTTAATGGAATTCTTTTCAAACTGTAACTATGCCATTTTGAACCCAACAAATTGAGGTGATACCCAAAGTGCAGTTAAGCTAGACTGGCTATTTAAATGCAGACAAGCAGTACATCTTGCGTTAATTGTTAAACTGCAGCTCACTCAGCCATCACAAGATTTCCAGCCAGGAATCCCCAGCTGGTTTGTTTCCCTTTTTTGTACTTTTGCCAGATTATTGCAATATTCAGCACCATGCTTCCTTCTCTCAAAGGCAAATTGTCCCTGAAAATAAGCAGCAGTAATCCCCTGAGCAGTCCCCTGAACAGAGCTATTGGAGTCACTAAATTTGACACGTGAAGCTGATGGCAACACCATGGGGAGAAGTCTCTGCTTCAGCTCCTGCTCACAGTGTTGGCACTGCTGCATGAGCATTGCAGGTTGCTGGTAGGTGCCAGCACTGCTAAGAGCACATTCAGCAAATGTGCCCCTCGCTGTGATCATCTCGCTAGTTTGCAGAGCTGTACTTCCCACACTTAGTCACCTGTGTTGTGTTTGTGTGTGTAGGAGCCATTTTTGGTAGTGGGGGAAGGGACAGTATGGTCCTACCTGTGGGAGAAACTGTCACAGCCACCGAACACAGTGAGCTGCCATGCAGGAAGGAAGGGGACTTGTGTTAAATCCTCTTCCTGGAGAAAGGAAGCATCGATGTCTATATTCCACCAGACTATGGATTATATCGAAATGGTATTTCGGTATCAGGACTGGCACAAATGGGGGAGGGTTTGGAAGAGCCCAGGCACAGCCATGCAGTGCTGACCAGGATGCCCTTGCTAACACTTTTCTCAGAGCATGGTCCTCCCTTGGAGGCCTACCTGTCCCCTGTGCTCAGCCGGGTGCAGTCCCTGGGGCAGGCCACACCCACAGCAGCAGCAGGTTTCTGTGTATCAGATTAGTTGCCACTACCTTAGGTTCATATTTTGACACTGGCATAGGCATTTATTTTGAAAGGGATTATCCTACGTTTCACCTCTATTACTTAATAACAACCTAGCTAGAGTTATGTTGAATATGGCAAAGGGGAGAAGATTGCCATGCAGATCAGGTACCCATCATTAACTTAGAGAGCAATAATGAATAAGCTTAATAGCGCTGCTGAGCTGACAGAGTTCAATGTGCTGAATGTAGATGAGATCTGCAGCCAAACTTACCATAGATTTTGCTGGAAGATGTGCCTTTCCTTCACACACAGGGGATTGGAATCCACATCACAGCTCCAGACTGGATCCAGCTGAGCCCATCACTAGGGCTACTAGTGTTCAGTTAGGATCCTTCCCCTCCTCTGCCCCTGAAGACTCTTACCTTGCAATCTCCAGGCACTCTCCTCTGCACAACAGTTTTAAAGCACATTTATAACACTCTTTTAAACATTTCCCATTGCTTCAGCACAGAGCAGAATAGATTAATCTCTCAAAGATAGGACTAATAATAAAGCTAGCAGACCAAGGTAATGTAAATGCCAAAGTGATCAGGAGTAGGGGAAGGTGAATAACGCAGTCTACTGATTTATGATTACAGTGGTTGACCTTGCTAAAATTTCCTAGAAATATATGTTAGTTCAGGTAAATCTCAACCTGTCTTCTGACCAAAATGTTCCTCACAGGACAGCATGTCTAAACAAGCATTATTTACTACTCTTTGATTCCCAGTGAATCATTCAGTGTAATTTCCAAATGCTCACTAATAATGTGTTGGATCAAAGTAATAAATCCCTGTGGATACCAAGGAATTAAAGTGCTTTACAGTTCTATCCCACCTTGACCCAGAGAGCACACAGCACTTTATGCATTCATGGATTTACACTCACTGCCTGTGAGGGCTGGAGAGAAAAAAATTGTTGGAAAGATTCTCATCTAACACAGAACTGTAACTTCCTTGTAAAAATATAATATAAACATATTTTAAATCAGATTTTTTTGTCTACAGGGATTTTCCATTACCATTTCTCTCACTGCTAATTTTTATTGCAAAATATATTCTAGGTTGACAAGATAAGGTTTAGTAGTGAAGAGGCTTGAAAGAACTGATCCTAATAGAGCCTTGAGTCACCTTGATCTTTCTCCAAGGATAGTGCATACTGCATCTAGAGTAATATTCCTACTTCCATAATGTGTTTCTAGTTATTCACTGAAAAGCCATTAAAATAGTTGTATATGGCATAACATGATATGAAACAGTAATTCTCCAGCAGCTTAAACATAAGCAGTCTCTCCTTCCAAGGAGAAACTACAGTTCAGCCACCTTTGGGTTAGTGAACATCCCAGTCATCTTAATACCCAAATGATGAGCACTATGGTTCAACAACAACAAAAAAAACCTCTCAGATAAAATCCTGTTTGCCTTCCAGTAGACAACTGAGGGAGATTTAAATCATTCTTACCAAAGTGATCAGTATTCCACATACCACTTCGAAAAAGGAATGAAAAAAAATCAGTTTCCTTCAGACCTTCCTTTTTCTGAGCTTTTTTTATGGGTCAATGACAGCTGAAGTGTTCGCATCATTAATGAGGTCTTTCAGCACATAATACCTCAAACACTGCACAAGGGCTCTCTCGGGATGGATAAAGCAAACTCGCTAGTTCTGATGTCCAGACTTCAGAGCAAGAACCAGGAAGCACAGCTGCATTACACCTCTCATACACACATGCACATACATCCTTTTTAAACTATCTTGTATTATGCAGGATAACAATTTTTTCTAGCTTTCTGAGCTGCATTCATATGAAATACCCCGAACTCCATAGGAATCAAGAAAAGCAAAGACACAACTATGTGCTAGACATTTTAAATCTTGGAGGTAGAGCCAGAAGGAATAAAGGTAGTTCTTCAGTGTTTTCCAGAAACACTGTGTGAATTGCAAGGTATATTATGGCCTTTCGTTTCCTCTGGAGTAGCTATGTTAATGCCAAAATTGAAAGGTTTGGCTTAGGATGTCTCCAGCCTAAAAGTGTAATTTAACACAGCAATTATTAGCAGATTTCATAGCAGGGATGTGCAGAACAAAAAAGATTTATGGAGAGACCATTCCCTATGCTCGTTGCCCCTTAGAATAACTAACCAATAACCTGGCTAAGAGGTTTCCCTTGCTGTGGTTAGGTACCCTGCCCCTTGGAAAACAGCCTCTGGTGGGACCAGTGCCTGCAGGGCAGCCCTGCCTGCTCAGCAGCATCTCTGAGGGGCTGCAGGACCCTCCTGGTCACTGGCAGGCATGAGAGTCACAGAGGTCTTTAAATTCCCTCTTTCTTACTGGGAGGAAACTACAGTTGTACCCATACTCTTCTGTGGCCTCCAGCTCTCCATGGAACAGAGTCCAGAATCCTCCTCCTGCTTCTGGTGTCTTGTGCACAGCTCCTGTGCTGCCATCTGCTCCTTCACCACAGTTTTTGAAGATAGCTTGCTGTGTCCTGGATTAGTTTGCCAAAAAAAAGTTCACTGTCACTCTCTTAGAAAAAATACTTCTTCAGGTATTTCAGTTATTTCAGGTATTCTTAGTCTTTAAGAAGCCCTGTACCAACTTGGGTGCTTTGTGTAATACTGGAGAAAATTCTAGTATTTAAACCTCAAGACTCTGACAAAAATTCTTTCAATGACTTTACCTATATTGCAGCCAGCCCATGGCTCTGCAATGGCTGCATGGTTTGCTCTATTGGTAATTTTTCATCCTACATGCCAGCTGACTTGGTCATGCCCTGCCCTGTTCCTCGGCACAGGGTGTGCATGGTAGGAGCACAAACTCTGTGCATTTCAACTTGCAGAAAGTTCAAACAATGCTCATCCCACGTATTCAAAAACTTGTCCAGCACAGATAGCTGTCCCAGCAAGTGCAGCCCTGCTCAGGTCTGTGGCATCTTGCTCTGCGCTAAGCCCAGCTATGGGGTAGGTTCCCAGGAGGTGGTCACCTGCTGGGTTGCACCAGTAATTCCAGTAATTTGCAGACACTAGGCTGGTCCAACTCTGATGTAATTTGGTTCCCTTGAACGAAGGTTTCAGCAGAGTTTATCTTGTCTCAGCTGAACTCACCTTCTGTGCCTGCTTTACTGCACTATTGTACCCACATTACAGCAGAAAAATGTCACAGAGATATGCAAAGTTGGTGAAATAAAAAGGTCCTCCAGACCCAACACTAATCAAATCAGGGTGGGGGTGAGTATCACCTCTACCTTCATGTTTGGTGTTCGCATTGCTGTTTATGCAAACTGTGGGGTTTGTAGAGTTTTTTTTTAAGAAACATAAAATAAAATACTATTTCCATAAATCCTGTTTTACTGAAGGAAAGACTGTCACCAATGACTGCAGCAACAATCGGCACTCAGCCATTCAACAGGAGCTTTACAACACAAATACTTTTTAGATGAAGACTTGTGTTTAGGTAAAAACCCTTGCGTGCTGATATGTGAGATAATGCACTTCATTACAAGAGTTTGACCATCCCGTTAACTGGCTCAATGATGCAGTCATTAAAATAAATGAGCTATATTTTTGCAGGGCTAGCAATTCAGGAATCCTTACTACCCTATTAGCTTATAGTGAATAACAGACTGTAAATAATGCAGACATGTAATTAAGTCAGCTAAACATTAAAGGAAAAAAAAAAAAAAAAAAAAGAAGAGGAATTCTAAGGATTCTCTTGTTTCCCCCCTTCTGCCTAAAGTCATTACCTATCAGATATCCCACAGGTTCCCCAACAAGCCCTCCAGAATGACTTGCACCAAATGAGTCTCTCAAACATCATAATTAGTTAGATTAAAGGTTTTAATGCTTTTTTTCATGAAGTGACTAAATTAAAGGCACATCTAAGGGAACGCATATATTCCTGCACAAAAACCTCCCACCATCTTTACAGTCTGATTATCATCTGGCTCCTGTAAAAAGGAGGAGAGACAGGCTGGATGCTTACGAGGCAGTCTATGTGATTTAAATTATGCCAGATACTTAGAACATGCGGTGGAAGATTCAAAACTAACATATATAGTAAATTCAAAATGCAAAAATTAAGCTAGGGTCAAGTCTCAGTCTTGCACAGAGAGCTAGCCTGAACATGTACTAAACCTAAGCAGAAAGTCTACTGTGCGCAGGGAGCTTCTACAGGCTGGACCAGCTGCAGGCACACAGCTTCCCACCTCCTGCACCCTGCAAGATGTTTGGGTCTTTCTCTACAGGTCCAATATCACCACTGAGGTACAGCAAAGGCTAAAGGTAATGAATACTCTGTTCTTCCAGGGGAAACATTTACTTACCAGTTACATACCTGCTGGCATCAGCTAGGACCAATATGGGCTCAAATCATCAGCTTCAGCCCAGCAGCCCCTGCCACCCAAGCTGAAAGACTAAAGTGATTATTACTTGTGTGTTGGGTTTGGGGAGGGGGTGTTCTTGGTAGTGGGGGAAGGGGCTACAGTGATGGCCCCTGTGAGAAGCTTCAGGAAGTTCCCCTGGCTCCGGGGTGTACCCACCTACAACCCAGGCTGAGCTAATTAGTGATAGGGAAATGCCTCTTCGAATCAATATTTATGAAGGAAAGAACTGGTTTTACAAGAGGAAAAGAACCATCAAGAGATACTATTGACTTTGGCAAAAAAGACATGAGGAAGGAGGAGGACGGGGGAAAGACAGAGAACCTCAGACACCCAGA
>NW_010319920.1:0-34321 GCF_000700745.2 Antrostomus carolinensis
CGGGGCAGGGCGGTGGTAAAGGCAGGTGAAGCCCAACGGCAAAAAAAACCCCAATGGAGAACGATTTGGCGG
Organism: Antrostomus carolinensis; assembly: GCF_000700745.2. Lineage (NCBI taxonomy): Eukaryota > Metazoa > Chordata > Aves > Caprimulgiformes > Caprimulgidae > Antrostomus > Antrostomus carolinensis. The sequence goes on from NW_010319920.1 coordinate 73, forward strand.
CACAGACAGTGCCAGACATAGGTTGAGCTGCAATAAAAAGCCTGTCAAAAAAGTTTGACGGAGGAGTGTGAGGACGAGAAGTTCTGATCTTAAGGCAAATCTTATTTTATGGATGGAAAATAAATGCAGGGTCTGGGGTTGCCTGATACCTTCACTGAGTTAGTGGTGGAGCTGGGAGTGAAATGCTTATATCTTGCTGGACTTCATTCAGCTTAATTGCATCACTTTGTAAGTTTAATTGACGTAAATCAGGACCAGACTTTGCCTGGAGTACCTGAGCACCAGTACACAATCCTTCTTGGCTTTTCACTACCAAGCAAGTGAAGTACTGCTTCATCTAAGAAATGGGAAAATCCATCTTTTCGTTTCTGAAAGATTAGTGAAGCTCAAGACGCTTCCACATGTGACACAGAGTGTCATGGAGGTCTCTGCTATATGCAGTGGGATTTCAAGGTTTTGCATATATGTGTCAGTTCACATATTTTGCTTCTGAAAATAGCCATTACGCTTATGTAAATCTGACCTTCTAACTCCTGTTTCAGCTGATGTATTCATCAGGAGACTCTCCTGCCTTGTGCTGAAAGTGTCAACTTGTGTCTACATCTTCAGCACTACCTACATTTCTCTTAATACCCAAAGAAAAGTTTGGTTTCAGGATTGAGAGCATCTGAGGTCATTAAAACCAGTAGCAGACTGAAGGACATACAGAAATAGGAGAAAAATGTTTGATGAGGATGAGTGTTGTTCCCTCATGATTAAGGGATAGATGGAACCATGGAGTGGGGACCCAAATGGCACCAAATTACACATACTTCTGTGAGGATCCTGCTAAATTCAAACCTTATACCAAACCTATATGTTGCATCGTTACATAAGGCCTCAAATGGCTTGCAGATCCTCGGATTTCTTCTCTGATTCTTTTCTACTATATAGAAAAGTGCTTTTTATAAGACAAATAATAAAAAACAAAACAAAACAAAACAAAAACACGTGTAAAGGGAAATACGAATAGTTTTCTCCATGTCCAGTCTCCAGTTGTTCTTGGAATCTTCAGTTATGATTGTATGACAATCTGTTGTCTTCAGTTGTGTTTCTGTAACACATACCAGGTTGTCTACTCAGCAATCTATACTCACTAACCTGGAGCTGGAAGTTTTAAAGACCTGCAGTATACAGTTTTGTTGTTTATAAGCATGACAATAGAACAGAGATCCAGAATAACAATTTGAACTTTAGTGTATCCCCAAGTATACACCTTGAAATGAAATGGAAATAAAATAGCTTACATCATAAATGAGAAGAGCAAATTGTGCTTCCAAAAATGTCTTCTCTGTTTGTATCCCTTCTTTTCCAACTACCAAACATTCATTCTTCTTCATATTGACCTTTTTGTGATCCATAAGAAATTGGAGATTTATCTTACGGTTCTGTCTTTTTAATTTGGTCTTATAAGTCAGTACTGAAGAATGATGCAGAAATCTGGGCACATTTTAAGACTGGAATATCTAGAGCCAGGAACCAGCATCTACATTAAGAAAACCAAATGAAAACTGTCAAACTCTGCTGCTGTAATTTACATCAGTGGAGGTTGTGGACATGCAGCTGTCCAGAAAGCAGTTGCCTAAAGAAAAAATATCTGAAAGCTTTCATGCTCCCTATTAAGAGAGACCTGAGTAAAGAAATATTTTCTAGCTAATGCTTGCTTAGAGCCTGGTGGTCTGACACAGTCATCAAGCAGATCCTCAACCTGTAGCTGAGAGTTCAGAAATCAGAATTCTTTACTTTGAATGACACTTTTTTTTTCCTTTTCTCCTTTAATGTTACTAGTGAAAAAGTGAGACACCACTATCTAAAGTTTTTCATATATGTAAGTCTGACAAGCCAACGCAAGCCAGGAATTATCTTTTGTCATATCAGTCAAATTTCTCTTCACATCTTTTATAGCCTCCCTCTCTGTGGGATGTGAAGCTTGTTCAGAACCCAGCTGGAGGCTTGTACTCGTGCTCTTCCTAAAATATTGTTAGAATTTTATTACTTGAATTTCTGCAGCTTCAGCCAGCCTTCATAAGGTTTCAGATAGTCATAATGAACAAAGGATTTAGTTAATGTATTCTAAAATGTTCCCTTTCATTTGTGTGATAAGAAAACTAATAACTGTATTTGTCTAACAAATGCCAGAGTGACCAAATCCTCGTTTTTCTCCCTTCCATCTTGTTTCACTTGCCAAATATTTTCTGAGTATACAGAGATTAGCAATAGAGGTTAGAAACGCGAGATATATCAGGGTGCCATAAGTGTATCAAAGGAAGTAACAGACTTTTCACACTAAGGACAGAGAATGATGCAGCTATGACCACTGTAGTATAAGAGGGATCCCTTTCTGTAATAACATGTACCGTTAATATTATCAAAGATACTTTGCAGTGATACACAGAAGTTACTTAAACGCCTCCTCCCGCCATGCCCAAAGAGCTGTCAGACTTTAACAGGATAGTTCCCACAAACCTAGTTTGTGTGTCTCTGCCTTGTAACAACAAAAGCTTTCTGCAGTAAACCAGGCTCCTTCCACAGAACTTCATCTGTATTCCTACCGTGGTACTTGGTGCTTAATTAACAATTTCAAGTGAAATTTTGTTCTCTAGAATTTACTCAGCCTTCATTCTTTCTCTGGCACAGATCGCATACCTGTTCCCTACTCAAGTCACTGAGATTACCAGAACTGTGAATAAATTCCTGTACAGTAGGATTTTATTTAAAGAGTATCAGGCCCAGTACGCTGTTAAGGCACAGCTGGTTTCACCTTTGTGGCTATACAGCTCGCAGGTTTTCCTTAAGACACCCTGCACTGAATTGTGCAGGATACCTGCAGGATTATGCTAGAATAGGGTGTTTTACTCTCAGTCTTGAGAGCATTCATTGTGCTGGACCTTGCAATGCCAGCAGGGCTTTTTTTTCCCCCAACAACTGGGAAATTTGAAAGTAGAGGCTTCTGACTCATAGTCACAGAGTAAAGAACTGAGGTGAGTTAAACCTTTACAACCTCCCACTGTTTGTTACCACTCCTTTCCTGGAGGTAACCACCAAACATCACATTTCGGTGAAGAGGCAAAGCACCTCTGCCTCAGCCGTTTGAAATAAGAAATAGATGCCCTGGGGTATGCGTACTTCATCGACAATTTAAGTTAAGATGCTGGGCTGTGAAATGGAGCAGCTGATCCATGGCCCATGTTCTGCTCTGTCAGCTCGGTTACAGGAACTGCAACCTCCAGCAAAGAGGCAGAGCAGACTCGTACATGTCCTCAGTGCCTTTTGCCAAAATGACCCAGCTGTTCGATAATTGTACCAATGCAGCTTCTTCTATGTCATCAGCTGCCATAGTTGCTGAAGAAATATCATTTTAGTCACCAGTGGTGGAAGAAATGTTGATAGATAATAATGTAAGCATAGTGTGATCTCTACAGTGAAGATGAAAAGATTCAAAAAACCTTTTTCTGAAGGCTAGAATTTTTTAAGAATATTGTGAATCCAGTGAGAATGCTGCCAGAACTCAGAGATAAAATGAATTACAAGATAGGAGTTATGGACTTGCATATCTTATTCTCAGAGAGTTCTCTACAGACCTCAATTCCCCTGGCACAGTGATCTGTAATATTACTGTTGAAATCTACAGGGCATGCAGGCACATGTATGTGGAGCAGAAGTTAATCCTATGTCACATTTGCAGAGAAACATAGAATCATAGAATGGTTTGGGTTGGAAAGGACCTTTAAAGATCATCTAGTCCAACATGCTGTGGGTAGGGATATCTTTCATTAGATCAGGTTGCTCAGAGGCCCATCTAACCTGACCTTGAACACTTCCAGTGATGGGACATTCATGATTTCTCTGGGCAACCTGTTCCTGTGTCTCACCACCTTCATTGTAAAAAATTTCTTCCTTAGGTCCAATCTAAATCCACCCCCTTTCAGTTTAAACCATTGCCCCATGTCCTGTCACTACAGGCCTTAGTAAAAAGTCTCTCTCCATCTTTCCTGTAAGCCCCCTTTATATATTGACAGGCTGCAATCAGGTGTCCCTGGAGCCTTCTCCAGCCTGAACAACCCCAGCTCTCTCAGCCTGTCTTCAGAGGAGAGGTGTTCCAGCCCTCTGTTCATTTTCATGGCCCTCCTCTGGACCCACTTCAACAGGTCCATATCTTTGTTCTGCTGGAGACCCCAGAGCTGGATGCAGTAACTCCAGATGGGATCTCATGAGAGCGGAGTAGAGGGGCAGAATCACCTCCCTTGACCTGCTGGGCACATTTCTGTTTATGCAGCCCAGGATACAATTGGCCGCCTGGGCTGCAAGTGCATGTTGCTGCCTCACGTCCAGCTTTTCATCCACCAGTATTCCCAAGTCCTTCTCTGCGGGGCTGCTCTCAATCTGTTCATCAGCCAGTCTGTATTGATACTGGGGATTGTCCCAACCCAGTTTTAAGACCTTGCACTTGGCCTTGTTGAACTTCATGAGGTTCACACAGTCCCATTCCTCAAGCCTGTCAAGGTTGTCCTGGATGGCATCCCTTCCCTCAGGTGAACTAACGGCACCACACAGCTTAGTGTCATCTGCAAACTTGCTGAGGGTGCACTCAATCCCACTGTCTATGTCATTGATGAAAATACTAAACAGTGTTGGTCCCAGTACAGAGCTTTGAGGGACACCACTAATTACTTGTTTCCACTTGGACATTGAACCATTGACTGTAACTGTTTGGATGTGGCCATACACCCAATTCCTTATCAATCTAACAGTCCATCAATCAAACTCATCTTTCTCCAGTTTAGAGGTAAGAATGCTGTGGGCTGCAGCACCTCCCCTATGAGGACAGGCAAAGAGAGTTGAGGTTGTTCAGCCTAGAGAAGACAAGGCTCCAGGGAGACCTTATAGTGGCCTTCCAGTACTTAAAGGGGGCCTACAGGAAAGATAGATTTGGACTCTTTATCAGGGAGTGTAGCGATAGGACAAGGGGTAACAGTTTTAAACTGAAAGACAGTAGATTTAGATTAGATATTAAGAAGAAATTCTTTACCATGAGGGTGATGAGATACTGGAACAAGTTGCCCAGAGAAGTAGTGGATGCCCCCTCCCTGGAAGTGTTCAAGGACAGATTGAATGGGGCTTTGAGCAACCTGATCCATTGGAAGGTGTCCCTGTTCATGGCTGGAACTAGATGATCTTTAAGGTTCCTTCCAACCCAAACCATTCTGTGATCTATGACTTAGGTATGTTCAGCTTGCTCAGGTATTCTCAAACCTGACCTACTATGGGAGGAACTTCATTCTCCCTGTCCCTGCTTTGAGGTTCACGGGCTTGAGAGATGTGGGAAGAGACATTACCATTGAGAACTGAAGCAAAAAAACTGCTGAGTATCTCAGCCTTCTCTATGTCAGTTGTCACCAGCTCTCCTGTCTTATTTATCGAGAGAGGTGGGGTATTGCATAATTTAATCTTCCTTTTCTGTCCAACATACCGCTAGAAGCCCTTCTTGTTATTCTTCACATCCCTCATCAACTTCAGGTCCAGCTGTGCCTTAGCTTTCCTAATCCCATCCCTATGCATCAAGGCAGCATCCTCATATTCTTCCCAGGATATACATCCCTCCTGTGCATTTCCTTCTTACACTTTAGTTTGACCAGAAGGTCTTTACTGAGCCACGTCAGTCTCCTGCCTTCCTTGCCCGATTTCTTACATGTGGGAATCGAGGGCTGTTATGCTCTAAGAAAAACATCCTTAAAGAGCTGCCAGCTCTGTTCATCTCCTTTGTCCCTGAAGGTAGTTTCCCAGGGGATCCCATACACTAATTTCTTAAACAACTGAAAGCTTACTCTCCTAAAATTCAGCATCCTGACTCTACTCTTCACCTGGTCCATATCCCTCAAGACTGTGAATCCCACCCAGGACAGGATCATTGCAGCCCAGACTGCCACCAATCTTGACATCTCTAGTTAGTTTATCCATGTTGGTAAGCAACAGGTTTAGTAACACTTCTCTTCTGGTTGGCCTGTCTATCACCTGGATTAAGAAATTATCCTTGATGCACTCCAAGAGTCTCCTGCCTACAGCTTGCTGTGGTGCTTTTCCAGTAGATGTCAGGGTGATTGAAGTCCCCTGGCAGGACCAGAGCCTGGGGAGCATGATGCTTCCAGTAGTTGAAGTAACACCACTTTGTCAACAGGCTCCGCTTGATCAGGCAGCCTGTAGTAAACACCAACTATGAGGCTTCCTTTGTTGGCTTGGCCCCTAGTGTTTATCCATAAGCCCTCAACCGGTTCATTGCTGCTTTTCTAAGATAGCTCTGTGCTGTCAATCATCTTTTTTTTATTATTATTATTTTTTACATAAGGGCAACCCCCCCCTTCCTTGCCTGCCTCTTCTGAAGAGTTTATAGCCACTGATTGCAGCACTCCAGTCCTGCAATTCATCCCACCTTGTTTCAACAACAGCAATTAGATGGTAGCTTTCTAGCTGCACAGTGGCTTCCAGCTCCTTCCTGTTTGAAATTCTAGTGTCTTTGAAAATAACCATCACAAAGACCAAAACAACTGAAACAGTGATAAGAAGTTCCTGTAGCAGAAGTGGATGGATTTTTTGATCAAGTAATCAAGGGTTGGCAAGCTGCTGGCAGTTTATTGTGGAGTCTGAAAGTCCTGAGAACCTGGAGAAACAGGTTGGGTAGCAGCCCAAGAGATAGACATCCTGACATAGCTGGGAACCGGGAGGTTTACTTTGGAAACCTGCCGTGTTTCTTCTGGTGGATTCATCATAATCATGCTCTTCTGAAAAAGACTTTGATTTCAACAAATTATCCATTTTCCCAGAATGAAAAGTACCATGTTGAAAAACTCCAGCAGGATGTCTCCTGTGTGATTTAGGCACTTTAAAAACATTTCCCAAGTGTGTCTTGTTTTTCCTGTATTGCAAATAAGGCTTCATCAGCACATAATTAGTGATGGAGAAACCCTTAAAAGATCTCACCTTAAATACATGTTGACTTCTTCAGTTCTTTCAGACCAAAAAAAAAAAGAGAGAAAAGCTTCTGTGTTCTTTATCTAGGGCTTTTTGTAAAGCTGAAATTTGTGAAAGAATAGTAGCATTTCATATGATGCTCTGATATTTCTATCCCCATGAAGTTTTTGATACAAACATTGTCCATTTCTTACTGACTCTCACAACATCACATATGCTCAGAGCCTCAGAGAAATCTTCTGCAGAACAAACCGTGGCTACAAGTGACCAAGAGAAAAAAGATCATGATTTGCTAACAATAATACTCTTGGCTCAGATCTTGAGACATATTAGATCTGTAGACAGAGAAAAAGGAGATGAGTCCAATGGAGACTCCTGTAATCCATAGCCCACTTCAGAATTTATAATTTTAATTATTTTGCATGATAACAAGATTGAAAGTTGAAGAAAAGAGTAATAGCAACTCTTCATGTGGTTGCAGAGTCAGGAGACAACATATAACCTAGCAAGGGGAGATGAATAGGTAACCAGCTTTCCCTGGGGATGGGGTTTTCAGCTGACAGTCAAATTCAGGCGCAAGTTAAGTCATGCCTTGGGCCATAGTCCCTCTGGTAGCTGTGTACCTGTTCCTTTTCCAGTTCCTGCATTAGGGCCCTTTGTCAAATTGTATTACATCTCAGACTACCACTTTACAAAGCAGAGTGAGAGTGCACAGGTTGAAGCACTGGTAGATGATAGTCTGTACTGTTTCATTGTCAGCAAGGCTAGTGTGGGCAGTCATAGTATAGATGAAGCCACACTTTTTTAGTTGCGGAAGAGAATTCAGCAGTATATGCATATATATATATATAAAAATGTGCTATATAGCTGTATTTGGTCATATGTATGTGTGTTGCAACTTCATTAACCGGGAATTTTTTTTGCTTCATGAAGTTCCATCATTTCATTGAAGCATCATTTGTAATACTTATTCTTGCTGCTGCATTTCTGATCATGGTACATTAGGGAGCATTTTTCATTTTCCATCTGTGTTAACACACATTATGTGATAAGATTCTCTATACAAACTGCTGTGACACTTCCCCTGATGTTCCAAAAACCAGACACTGGTCCATTTTAATTACCTGAGGGACATAGCCTCAGAGGCTAAGAAGCAGTCTTTAGTGCATTTAAACTCTGATATCACAGCATGTTATATTTAAATTCTGTACTCGATGAAGATGATCACTGGAGCAGGGGTGATCAGAAAAAATGCCAAAGGAAGGGTTTCAAATGCTCTTTCTTCCAAAAATGTTGTGAAGATTTTTTAAAGGGTGGATAAATAGCAAAAGGCCAGAGTATGCATAAGAGCAGACAAAAGCCTTGTAATCTGGTATTTTTCACTTGGACTTTGTATTCATTTGCTAGCTAACCCCAAACAGACCTTCCTTTTTTTCTGCCTATCAGCAATGTGTAAATAAATCTCTCAGTGCATTCTATAAATAGTCACAATTCCTTCATTACAAATGACCTTTCTACTCTCAGCTTGGTAACACAGAACATGAACCATGTCCAGGTGGAGGTCATAGGATGTAGCATCTTGTGAGAGTCTATCTAAGCCTACATGCAGCAGGAAGTAAATGTTCTTTTCTTTTTTTTCTCTCTCCCCCACCCCGCCTTTTTTTTTTTTTTGCAGTGCTATAGGAGTTTGCCCTAAAGCATCAGGTGCACACAAGATGCTATGGTCCAGAAGTGCCAGACCTGTGATATTACATGAATTGGATATACTATGGCTGATATAAGGCTCGTTTAAACATGCCCAGGAGCCCATGGGGACAGAAGTTCTTTCTGTTCATGCCACCTCCTCATAGACTGGTATGCCCCTTTATACTGAAGATATAGGTGTGGTCTCCTCTCTCAGGACACCAAGGCAGAACAGGTTGCAGTTGATGAGAAGTTTGAGGGAAACCTACTGAATCATGCAAATGAGAAAATGTGCTAACATTCAGATTAGATTTTCCTGGCTTGTGTTAGATTTGGAAAGGATAAGGCTGCTGTGGGAGGTACTGCTTTGCTAGCCTGTATTTATTCTACAGCATAGAGTGTACTCATGTCAGTGCGACACTGTTAGTAGCATCCTGAGGAAACAGCTTCGGGGTGGGGGGTGGCTGTATTGTCCACCTTCTGTGACAACACAGATCCTCTTACAACCCCAAAGGTTAATTTCTTTTGAAAGTCTGAATTACGTAGTATTAAAGATACATAGAGGATTTCTTTCAGAACACTGCCTTTTCTGAAGCAGTTTGAGGATCAACCAATGTCTTGGAGTCATGCTCCTAGAAAGCTGACTAACAGAAGTAGCTGTGGTAGCCAAGCTATAGTGTAAGTGTACAGTGCAGCCATATTGCTCGCCTGAAGACTATATCCAGTAAACTACTGTGGATGCTGAGGAGTTAGTCTCATTACTTTGTCCACCCTGGACTGTGAAGTCCACCTCTGACAATGGAGTCATGATCTTCAGTCTTGAAGAACAGAAAAGTAAAAAGAGTGGGTCTTAAGTGCTTCCTGCACTATAATATTTCTGCTGTTATTACTGAGTTTTCTCTTGATTCCCTGGGCCAGCTAAGGCATGCTTTTGGGCTTTCTGCTCATTTCAGAAACTACCAGATAGCAATTTGTGGAGCAGAAGGTTTCCTTCACCCAGTTCCATGATGCTGCAGGGCTGACTGCTAGCAGTGCAGCCACTGGAGAGGGAAGAAACCCAGTGATGCTCATGGGATTTCAAAGGGGAGCATCGACTGTTCTCTGTGGTGACTGCACACTTTGTCAGAATTCCCTTCAATACTTGGTTACAGAATTCAACAAGACCATCTAACTGGCCATGGTACAGTGACATTTTTAGCAATTTAATTAACAGGGCCTTGGAGACTTCTTACATTTTAAGAGCTTTGGAATTAGTGCTGTAACGTATTTTGATTTGGTTATGTAGACTGGCCTGGGAATAGAGGTTTTATGAGATAATTTTCTAGTGCTAATGGGCTTTGAAAAGGTAACTTCTGGGTGGTGAGAGATATAATATGACAAGGATGTGAGAATATCCCACCTAATTTCTCCTGAGAGAACTGACTAACATAACCTCTAAAAGAGAATGCAGAAGTAGTGGGGCCTAGGATATCTTTGGATGATACTGAGGACAGGATAGACATTCAATAACTTTGTAGAACAGAGTACCCTCTGCACACTTATGAACATTAAAATCCAATTTTCAATATTGCTTTGTGTGGAGACGATGATATTATTTCTTTTCATACTCCTTTTCATCAGTCAGTTCCTATGCAAACGGTGCCTCAGTAGGCTGTGTAGGTGAGGGACAAGGTCTCTCTATGACATGTATGCTGAAATTGAAGTATCTTTTTGTTCTGTGAACTAATGTAACAATGAAAATGATTAATGGTGGAATTTCTCCAAAAATGTGGCCACAAAATCTGTCTTAATGCAGGTTTAAAGACTGTAATATTTTCAGCATTGGCATAGAGAAGCGAGGATTTTGTTCTTCCAATCCTTAAGCACAAATATGTTTCTCCAGTCTGTGGATGCATTTTTCTACTCAGTTATTTTGTACTTCATCCATATAAACCTTGTTTACTAATTTAAATGCATAATAGGCACAGTTTCAATAACTAATTAGTGTACATTTCTTCACAAAAGTCAGGTAGGATAACATTTCCCTGGAGAAGTTATATAAGAAGTCAATAAAATACGTGTAACACGGTTGCATCAGTCAAATGCACACAATTACTGAGCTGTTCAAATGCACACTCATTTAATGTTTCATTCCTAAAGAAGACAAAAAGAACTCAAACATTATTATTTTTATGCAAAGGAGATACATTCATTCTCATCCTTTTAAATTAATGTTCACCATCCTTAAATGCAAATTAATAATTTACAACTCTATAATTATATTCAAATTACTGAGGCAAGGGAAGTGATACCTCTGTTTTTCTTCCAGTTCTTTTTAATGGAGTCTGTAGCTGTTGTAATCATGACAGATGTTACACTTTGAATATCACTATTGTTCCAATATCCCTACCTAAATTTACAGAAAACTTAAAATAGAAATAATGAGCTGTGAATTTTCCCATTCATTTCAATTATGCATTAAGTGAAATGCTAGTTTAAAATTAGCTTTAAAAATTAGTACTGATAATTATGGGAAGGACATATCTTATAGTTTCTTCCAAAGTAAATCTAATTGCAGGAGGTCTGTGTGGATAAAATGAAGAATAATGCTAATATGGAAGATTTGTATGTTAAGGTCTTTAAAAGAACATATTTTAGGATCTGTTGGGGAGATCATAACTGGCTTTATTGCATCCATTTAACTTGAAGACAGACCCAACTTGCATCAGTTTGGGAAATGCTCTGTCAGGTAATGTGTAAAAGCCTACGACATCATGAACCTGACAAAATACAGTTTTTACGTTTGTAAGGTAGTTAAGATCTTCACTGAGAGCTGTAAATTCAGGCAATGATGCATTGAACTGTACACATAAACAAAAATAAATTCTCCTTTGTCTCTATATCCCTAAATTTCCTTCTCCTTTGTAGACCAATGCTGTAGTCCCAGATTTAATAAAACCATTGATTAAAGTACCTGTAGCTGCACACTCAAGCATAAGCTGCAGCACACTCCTTAACAGCAGAAATGCATGCCTGTCATATTTTTGTAAATCTGTTGCTTTCCCTTAGAAGCAGGCAAGCCAGTGTTTCATCTTAATGATGAACATGGACTGGACTGAAACATGATGTCCCAGGTCCAAGGAGGTCATGAGTGGGTATTTCTAAAAGCTGTGTGTATGGAGCACCTGCCCGTTCTCCTTGCAAGGAGTGCAGTATTATTCTCATCCTTGAGCCCACTGCTGCCAATGTACAAAACCAGGACTGGAATTTTCAGTGTTGTGCCATGTTGTACTTACACTGAGCTTGATTGTTTGGTATTTGGAATGACAGGGGTTTTTTCTTATGTTTCTTGTATGTGTGCTAACGGTTGTCTCCAGGCTACACCATTTGCTTAATTGAGATCCTGCCTTGGTGCAGAAAGGAGAGACGTACCGTATCTGTGGGTCTGCTTCGTACCACTGGCGGCAGTGGGAACCGTGTCAATAAATTCATTAGGATCTGTAGAAAGATACAGTTTTATTGAATACTAAATAGTGTTCCTTAACAAGGCAAAATAACTCTTCTCTTAATTTCTTTCATTACTTTTCTATTTCCTTTGCTTTTGTCCCCAGCTTTTATCCTCTTATTTTCATAATCATGAGAAGCCAGATTAATCTCAGATATAAAACTACCAAACCAGCTTTGAATTTCTTTGACTGTTCTGACTCTTAATACTTTGAGGCCAGCTATGAGGGCCAGAGACTAACTAGATTTTACCAGCTGAGATATTGTATGGTTCATTAGTTTAGCAGATCCATCTCACATTCAGCCTCAGATGTCCATACGTAAAGACACTTCTATTTGTATCATGGCAGGTATTCATTCACTCATGAACCATCTTATTTTCTTTTTGTATTAGGTATGCTACAGGTCATATTCTTTGCTTCCAATAAAAATCTCTTATTCCTTCTGTAAGTAACTGTGTAATCAAATCCTGAGAAAGTAGGAGGGAATGGACCCAGAAGAAGAGGTTAAAAAGCAATCCTCTACTCAGGGAAGTAAAGCAATAAAAATAGGGTGCACAGCCGGCAAAACTGTGGAGAGGAAAGGAGAGGAGAATAAAAAAAATTAATCTCCAGAGTATAAGACTACAATTGAGGAATGAAAGTAGTTTCAAAGTAGCTGAATAAAAGGGATGGAGAAGTTAAATTAACAAAATGATAAATCCACATGGGCAAACTAGAAAAAGATCAATGAAAACAGATGATAAGCAGAAAAAGCAAAACACACAAAACATTTCTATCTGTAAGCCAGAACAAACAATCAGGATAACAACTCGACATGCTTTTCAAATTTTTGAAGAAAGGAAAATGGCAACAGGAATAGGAAAGAGAACAAACAGTGGAAATGAAGGGCTTGTCTTCGGCTTGTCTTCAACAGTTTCTCTTTCTGTCTGATAATCTGAAAGTTTTGCTGTTCTAAGTGTAAACTAGGCAATATAAATTTACTTTAAAATAAGAGCAAAACATAATTTAATTTGTATCTATTTACATTGTGTATGTGGTATATGGTGGCTTTATTTTAAATAATCTATCTCTGTGGAATCGTAATTTTTACTCTATAGTAGCCAGGTAGACTGCAATGCAGTATCTTGACAGAGAGGTGGCAACTCCGTGCACTGCTGCTCTCGAGAAGGTGGAATGAAGCCTGAGGAGTCCCAACTTTGTACTGACAACAGAGCCTTGTATTGACAACAGAGCATAGGTATTCTCATTTACCTCAACAAGAGTTTCTGTTTCTGGGGCAGGGCAATCTGGTTCGCAACCTTGCTGTCCCCAGTATATTTCTGTATACATGGTAGTAACAAAACATAGGATTGCAATATCCAGGTCACTCACCTGTCCTCATCCATGGAGCAGGAAAATCTCTTTATGCTGGAAAGCAGCAAAAACACCCAGGTAACGTTCAGCTTCAAACTCAGCTGCCTGGATTTCAGAACCTTTAATGATGTGTATGCCTAAATTCCCATTATAGTCGCCGGAGCCTACTTGGCTCAACATGTGCACTTATTTTAGGAAAAGCTGAACAGCTCTCTAGACTAAGTCTGTACTCTAGGCTTAGCTGCCTAAGATCTTTATTGACTATATGGGAGTTCAGACATCATGGCGATGTGTGGACACCTGTGTTTAGGAGCCTGAATCTGCAAGCTAACATCCTGCTCTTCAGGTGACATAGCCTGGGCAGAGCTCTGGGGAGTCCCCTGGGAGCAGGCTAGGTGGACTTGCGACATGCCTGGCAGCTGGGACTCTAGATGCCACTCAAGCCCTGCCGTGGCCATCTTGCACCGGGAGGCTGCATGGTCCCCACCAGTGGTCAGCAGGCTGATGAGCTGGGGTTCATTCTTGTGCTGGGATCAAATGTGCAAGGTGTCTTGTATCATGAAGAACTCAGCAGGTACCATTTTACTGAGGACTGATGGCCATTCTTCTTATGGAAGACAAACATACTGGCTGAAGCCTCTGTGTTTTATAACCCCTGAACACAAAACATCCACCTGTCATTCATCAGGCCTTCATAATTTCTACTAAAAACATAAACTGAACCATTGGAAAAAAAAAAAAAAGGAAATGAAAGGTTAGGTCATTTGTTCTTGTAAGGACTAATTATAAAATCCATGACTGTGTTATTTAACATCCAGTTCACTTCAAGTCTGTTGGCAATGCTCCTTCCTGTGTTTCCTGAATGTGTTTCTACAAACATGTTTTCTGGAGGGGTGAGGGCTGACGCAAGGAGTTTGAAACTCAGCTGAGAGGGGAGAGTTAATTTTTGTACTTAACGATGGCGAGTTATTTGCTGCTGTGTCTACTAGGACCCCTGACTTAAAGGATATTGTCTAGCTTATAAAGTAAAAACAAATGTTACAGGTCAAATTCCTGTTTTCATAATAAACTCTTACCCAAAAAATGAAAAAAAAAAATTACTGAGAAATTAAAAGCACTGGAATTTTCCACGTCAAGCTGATCTGACGCAGAGAGTACAGACTAAAGAGAAGACTTCTTGTGCTTGCGGTTTAAATAGGATGTTAACATTGTCTTCCTAATGTAATCTCTTTCTAGAGTGATAGGATATCATGTTTCTAATTTTAATAACAGGGATGGGTGAGTTGGATCACTAAAATTTAGATTTGGGTTAGGGTGTGGATTTATAGCCCTGCTCCTCCCTGTAAAGGCTGGGACTGCTTGTGTCTGTACTCATCTTTTTAATTAATTTGCAGTAATTAAAGGGCGCTGTGTGGGATGGGGCTAAAGAGAAACACAATTAAAATGTAATGCTTCTCCTTTGGTATCTGCATCCTAATTTATTTCAAACCATCTTCAGTGCTCTGGCGAGTTTAAGTCTTCCTGCATCACAGACTGTACAAGCAGAAATATGCGAGTGAACTGTTGCCAATGGCTCTGAGCAAGCATGGGGCATGTTTCAGATTACACTGTGTTTTCTTGTTCGGATCTGATCTCCTTGCTAGGAGAGGCTGAGAAAGGCAGCTCTAGGGGATTTACTTCTAGCAGTAGCAGCAGCACATGATCCATTAATCGCGTGATTCTCACCACTGAGGACTAATGGGGAGGGTGAAGAAAAAGCAAACACTGCTTTGGAGAAGCAACAGCAGTTTCTTCTGCTCGTGGGGACCCTCCACCAACCGGATGCTTCATGGCTTCTCCCAGGTTAGAAACCTACTGCTGCCCGAACCGGGATGCAGCTACACAGCTAGTGATGAACTTCCAGCCTGAAGTCTTCTGCGGAGTTTGCATTGCTAGTGCCTCCGTCAATCTGCTACTGACCATCCTGCAGCTCCTGCCGAAGAAGGGACAGAGCCCGCGGAAGATGCCCAAAGCCTCCTCCTCTTCCACCATCCTTCTCCTTATCTCCATTTGTGACATCTTTGGTGGCTTAGGTAAGAGGCAGCTTGATGTCCCTCACGCTTGCTGTAGCAGGCTCTTGTTGCTCTGAGGTACAATAGCCAAACGCAGCTGGTGAGTGGACAACAGAGATTTCCGAAGGAAACATAATGTATGTATTCATAGGAAGATTTGCACTAAGTCAGGTCAGAAAATGATGGGCTTTTAGGAGAGAAAGCTCTTTTTAATAGTTATATTTCAGAAGGAAAAGTTCTTGACAAATCTACATGAAAATCTCTGCTTTAAAACAAATCAAAATCTAGAACAGTGTCTGTTTCTCAGAGGAAGGCATAAAAGTGGAGGCAAGGCAGCATATTTAAAACTAAAGCTGCCATCAAACACATAGTCAATCATTAGGACTATATTTGAAAAACAATTCTTACATGTCTTTAAATCCTTTCAGACAAAGTTTGCCATCTTGCATGCATGTCAGCCATTTCTCTGGGCATATCACGTCCACTGCAAATGAATTTGAATTGCAACTGCACACAAATCATGCTGGACACAGGCTTTTGAAATATGAGCGAAGCTCCCTTATCAAGGACAACCTGCTGCCTGGCCCCTGGCTGATAGGCTGGAGGAATAAAACAACACAGAATAAAACAAAACTCATGAGTCAAAATGAAACTAATGTGGCGTCTAAATCTGTCCCGTCAGTCTATGGCATTTACTGCCAAATTAGGTAAAAATTACCATGACACGTGCTATGAAAATACAGGATGATTTTTTTTTTTCTTACAATAACATTTTTTCTTCACATTGGATAACAGAACTAGTGCTTTTTTGTAAGTCTATCTCGCTGCCTGGGAAGGGAGTAGGTTTTTTGATCTTTTCTCCTTTCATACCTAGCCAGGTTCTCTCACAGTACGTAGCAAGTACCAATATTAAAACAAACAATGGAGGGGGAAATAAAGAAAGAGATTAATGGAAAAAGTGTGTGTACATTCACCTGGAAAAGGTCCTTTCAGTCATATGAGTCCAGCAATAGATAGTTATTTTTCTCCCTTTCACTTTCATTGGCAAACTCCAACTATTTATCCGTCATTGTCTTTGAACTAGACCCACTTCAGTGGGTGGGAAACCGTTCTCTCTTGGTGGGAAACCTGGTGGGTTTGTTCTGCTGTATGTTGGTGCTTTAATGTCTATTTTAAGCAAACCCAGAAAACCTCACTAACAAACTGTAAGTTCAATTTTAAAAATGGGTATTGTTCTCACCTAATTGCAAAGTCCTGCTTTGTTCGGTCCTGTGGCAGAGAGGAAAAGAGCTGTTTGTAAAAATGGAGACAGCAAAAAGTGGGCAACGACTTTTTTCTGCAATGAGGGATTATAGAGAAATGAATATTAGCATGTGAATATATACCAGTAAAACTGTAAATAGTTACTGGTTTATGTCAATCTGTTAAATGCTACCCAATTCATTTTAGGGAAGTGTGTGACAGTATTTATAGGTAAGTGAGATTTTAATCTACATAACATTTCAAGTCCCAGCAGCTTCAGCCTCTTGGGGCTACTTTCCCCGAGTGATTACACCGATGTTTAAATAGCGCAGTTGTTCCTGCTCTGCTCCTCTGCAGCCATAGCCTTGCTGTGAACGCACAAAATCTGGGCTGCCATGTGAAATATGTGTCTGGGGAGAAGCATGTGATTCAAATCACGCCAGCAGATTCAAAGCATTAATACATTTTTTTTTTCCTTTAGGTATGATCTTCAGGTCAAGTGTATGGCTCGGCTTCCCAGACTTCATAGCTAACATTTCTGTGGTGAACAGGACCGACATGTGGCCTTCTGCTTTCTGCGTGGGGAGCGCGGTAGGTGCTGAGATCGTCTCCCCTTCCTCCTGCCCCTGGTTGACAACATGGGGAATCTGAAAGGCAAACTGCTGTATCCAAGAGGAAATTCAGCTGTGAGTCAGAGCCTGGATATGATGGTTTCAACCTCTGCCACACCCCTGCGAGAGCATTCATGCCTCCTGCCAAATGCCTGGCTCAGGGCAGGCAGGGTGCTTGGTGCCACACTGTGCCTGTGAGGGTCAGGCTGGTCCCAAGATTTCTGTAGTACTTGCTCCTTGGAGGAGTGCTGGGATAGTGGAGGGTGGACCTGTACCAAAGTCAGGGCTACAGAGGCATAAGGGTACTACAGACATTCCTGAACGGGCTGTGAAACCATGGGCTCAGTTTGCACTGGCCCAGCATCGCTGATGCCCCAGCAGCTCCCTCACACCCACAGCACCAGGGTACCTGCCCACCTCCCCCAGCAGAAATTACAGCCTGTGTGGTGGTGTATTGTGGGGACTGACTGAAACCAGCAGCTCGGGTGGATGAAATTAGCTTTTGTGGTGCGAGAGTGTTTGTTTTAGTCACACAGGGTAAATATACCCGAAGACACAAAGCTGCTGCAGAAGTTCAGTCTCCGCCGTGCAGGATTACAGCTCAGATTGCTGTCTCTATGGGCGTTCAGAGATGACTGCATCTGGCCTAGTCTAATTAAGTATCTTCTGGATTAAAATACACAGAATGAGAAAATGTAAATGCATTGCAAAAGTGCAGATTGAAACTTGGTTTTGAATATTACAATCGCAGTACTGTCTGAGACATATAATGAGTTTACTGTACAAGGAAAAGCCATGGGTTTACCAAAACATAGAGAACGACAAGTAAGAGAGATCATCACTTTACACAAATTCAATAGGAACTTAGGGTGCCCAATGAATTCATGCATGAGCAATAATAGTATTAGCTTTGCCGTTCAAAGTTTGAAATATAGAAAAGGATATGCTGCATGTAAACAAAATTATTCAGCTCTAGTAGTTTTTAAATAAAACAATATGTGCCAAAATGCAACTCACTACTTTATATGCCTATATAATGACAATTTCAGACATCATAGTGTTGTGCTATAGAAGTAAATATCAGTTGTACACATCTATTTAGTTTTATTTCCATCGTATATGTTTAGGTTTTGCTTATTAGATGCAAATATTGATATTTTTCTTTGGGGAAGGGGAAACCAGCAACATCAATATCTTGTAGCAAGAATGTCCTATTCAAAAACCATGTTTCCCTATGTCTTAATTTTCACTTTCTGACCCTTAGCATAAAAAAGAATATTTTTAAACAGTGACAAAGATACTGTATGCAGACTGTTTGGTTTATATTTTTGTCTCAGGTTAGATGGTGAGCAGCATAGCAGTCTACTACAATTTTTATTTTCCCTTTCCTGGGCTCCAGCAAAATGCTGTAGTTTGAGTAATTTCCTAAATTTAGATTTAATGATATTGGAATTTAAAATAACCCTCCTTCCACTCACTTCCCCTAACACATTCTCATGTGAGTTAATAAAATATTTCTGATTTTATTTTATTTTTCTTTTAGTACTATTGTTTGATTTCACTTACCCACAAGCCAATACAAACTCCAAATAGTGAGGCCTTCAGACATCTCCTTTGAATAACACCCTCCGGTTTGCAGAGGGTTACTCTCTGAGGTACTGTAGCAAAATGTGTCATTTTGCAAAAAAGTGAGGTAGCACATGAAGATTCTGGGTTTAGGTGCATCTGATTTATATTATTTTTGGAGACAGTTTTGTCTGTGTTGAATTTTCCGAGTGGAAAGGCCCCTCGGTTTATTTTTGTATGTGTGTGTGCATATAGTAATTTGTGCATTTTTTTTAACTGTAGATATGTAAAAATGTAGATGAAGTTACATGATGAGTGCTATGGATAAAGTGCATTACAAGGAAACCTGAAATTTTATTTTCTGACTCCTGTGCACTAGAAAAATGTTAGTGCACTCCTGTTCACTAGCAAAAGATGTGCGCTAGCAATGTGTTTGAATTAAATACTGGATGATTAATGTTACAAATGACTAGAGGCAGGGCCTACACCCATGGTGGAAGGCAATATTTCCCAAATTATTTACCTTTTAGAGGAAGGAATGGTATTTCTGTATTCACTGCCGTTTGTCTCAGTAACATGTATGTTGGCTTCCAGCTGTAAAATGATGCTACCATGGAGCCATGATAAACAATATTTAGTTAAGAACTGAAAGAGGTCTCAGAGGGAAGGTAATCTGAATATTAAAATAGTCCCAGACTATTACAAAAAGCCAGCTGCTCTGGGGAAGAAATTTGGAATTTATAAACAGCGGCACAGAAAGGTCACTTATCTTATAGAGGCTCATGAGAAAAATGCATAGGGTCAGCTCACGAACACTGTGGAATTTAACTTGACTTGAACCTGTTTCCTTTGGATTTTTATTGAAGAAATCAGTCAGGGAGTTCAGTATGGATAATTTTTCCAGAAAGTGAGTGATATTTTTGTTAATGGCCTTTTTTTTCTTAATAACCATTCTCTGAATTGAGTTCTTGTACATGGAGAAAACACCCATCACATGCAGAACCACAATGTGTAGGCACACTGTGGTGATGACTGACCACAGTTATATTTTCATGCCTCAGCTACTGAGAAACTACTAAAATTTTAACCTAAAATTAAAATATCCTCACTCTAAATTTGTTATTTAAGGATTTTAGTTTGAGCTTGACTCATGACATTGAGGGTTAGGTCTGGAAAGGTAAATAACAGGTTTTCTAAGCAACAGAATAAGCTACAAAAATAAATGCTGTTCAGTTAACCTATGACTTGATTTCAAGTAAGATTTCATACTTCACAATCTCAGCTGGAAAATGCTCACATATGAAGAACAAATCACCAGCCTAAAGGTTTGAGTCCCTCCCCTGCCCCAAGTGGTACTTGAGAAGCAGCTGTGACATTTGGCATATTTTTCCCTGCAGATGTGGATCCAGCTGTTATATAGTGCTGGCTTCTGGTGGTTGTTTTGCTACGCCGTTGATTCTTACTTGGTGGTAAGAAGATCAGCTGGACTGAGGTACCAGAGTTAGAGCTCTGAATTTGTTATTTTCCTGCCAACACCGTATGTCCATGTTTGACTGCGCCTATCTAAATGTTTAAGTGAAGCTTGTACAAACATCTGATGTTCATATGGTTACCAGGTAATGATATGGATGAGCGGTGTGCTAAGTGCTTCAATTGCCAGGGTGGTTTATTTGACTGTTTGACTCCCTTCTTAAGTTTTAATCCCTTAATTTGATCTCTGCAGGAGAAATGAAGGATGCAGGAGTTCCTTCTGGAGAGTTGAGCATTAGGGAAAAGCTTTCCACCATACAGGTTGGAGGACACAGGGCTTCTGTGTGCAAGCCTGAACAACCACTTTGGATCATCCTTTATCTGAAGGGACCCCACCTGCTTACCTTAGTTCAATGTGCTATCAGTGTTGTTCTGCACCATTCCATAGCTGTAAAGCTCTGTTTCAGGGAGGGCCCTACCTTTATGTTGCAAGGTGGAAAGTGTATGGTTTAGTATCTTTAATTAAACCTGTCCTGTTTGGTGCCTGCAGTACGATTGTGCTGTACCACATGATGACATGGGGCCTCGCAGTGATGCTCTGCGTGGAGGGGATCACACTGCTTTACTACCCTTCTCTCTCCAGGTAAGCAGAGCTCTGAGAACAATCTGCAAAATCATAGCACTCTCTGGACATTTGAATATCTTTTGGTCAGATTTAGAGACAGACAACCAAATGTTGGACTTTTTTGTTCCCTGACAAACATGTCCCACTGGGTTTTGGAGGGCACTGAAGAAATATGCCTGGCAATACAGGCACTTGGGTGTGCTGCAGGGTGATAGAAGTTGTGACAGAGCTTCTGCTGTGAGCCACTGTTCTCCCACTCCTGGTTTCAGCTTTATATTTGTCCCTTTAAATTCCAGAAAAATGCACAGATGGTGCATTAATAACTTGGTGTCCCATGTGAACTGGTGGTGAAGGTCTGTGAATTAAAAGTTTAGCATCTGTTTGCTTCATTCCTTTGATTTTTTTAAGTTAAAGGTGACATATGTAAATTAGCCAGAACTGTCAGATGTGAAAAAAAAATCCATAAGCTGTTAATGTTTTCTTCCTAGCTGTGAAAATGGCTTGGAGCATGCAATCCCACATTATATCACAACCTATGCCCCACTCCTGCTAGTGCTGGTGGTCAACCCAATCCTGTTTAGGAGAACAGTAGCAGCAGGTATGTTCCTAGCCGCCAACATGAATCAGTATGTGTTATTTAGCAACATAACAATAATGTAAAAAGTCAAGCCTGTGTATTCAGTGATGTGGGATAGCTCCTCATTAAATCATAAAGATATAGCAGAGGGTAGGAGGGAATTGCCTATTGAAATGAAGATACCATCTGGATGGGAAATTTGCCCTAGAGACACACTCTGATGACATACTCAAGCTATGCTGTTATAAACCTCTGCTACAGGTTGGCAAAGGTGTTTCTGTGTTATTAAATTACTCTTGATTTACAGTATTTTAGGCAGTGTATAGTAGATACTCAACTCTACCATGTATTGGTACCACTCTGGTTTTGTAAATGTAATGTATTCTGGTTTAAGGATAATATTGGTGAGATCTGAATGTTGTTTTAACTTCTTGCCAGCCCTGGAGCTAAAAAAATAATGAAGTATGATCAGAATTTTGTCACTCTTGATTCTTATATTATGAAACAGATGGGAATGGTACACAATTCAGATGGGATCTCGAAGTCCCCATTTAATTTATTATCTAGTGCTTTGAAGAAATGAGACTGAAAAAAAGCCACAGATTCAACGTATTCTTAACATGTCATATGAACAGTTCTAGATGTTTGCAGTACCTGAGTTAATGTCATCTACACACTGAAAATGCAAAAACAGCAACAGAAGGCCTTGTATTCTCAGTTCAGTCTTCATCTATCTACCCTGCATCCCTCAGTAATACACATTTTCAAGGGAACAGTTGTTTTTTTAGTAAGTTTTTCCTATAAAAAGTTACTCTTTTTATGGCAAAATACACACTGAGTATATTTGTGTTTACGCATACGTATAGTCCTTATGACATCTGAAAAGCATGTGGCAGAACTGTCTATTTTTGCTGACATTACACTTTCAAGTTTTAGAGGTGTAGACAATGCTGTATCAATTGCACAATGAAATATATTGCGCATAATAAAATAGAATGTGTTCTGTTTTAGTCTAAACATCACATAACAAATATGTAATTCTATCACACATTATATAGAAGTTGTAAGCACCACCTTTTTGTTATAAAAGTACATTCACCATACTATTGTCTATTTTCAGTGGGATTGAGAGAAGAAAAAACAGCTACTGGGATGTCACCCATTTTCGGAATCCATAATGGATGTACTTGTTTTCCTTTAGTATTAGGCTTCATGTGAGATTCCTTGATAATAGTTCTTCCAGCTTCTGAACTGCTGCTGGAGACAAATCCATTCGTTGCTTTGTTCCCTCTTTACAGACATCTATCTTCCGGATCCTCGTGCCTGTAATTAACAAGATACACATATATTAATGAACATGGTTGAATATTTTACAGTTGCTTCCTTATTGAAAGGGAGACAAGGGATTTACACAGAGAATGAGAGACGTCTGGGGACAGAGATCCAGATCCGCTTCTTCAAAATTATGCTGGTATTCATTATTTGGTAAGAGGTGCATGATTTTGTTTTAAACTGCCTTTTTCCCAGCTGGAGAGGATCAGGGACAAGAATAGAGTCTGATGGGTTGCTTCATTTGTTTGTCTTTATGTTTGGAAGGGAAGGTGTCTAAGGAAGAAGCAGTTCTAAACTAGTTCACATAGTAGCTGAATCACTCATGTAGCATGACAAGGCTGTGAGGAAATGATACAAATGTTTAACCAACAGGAAAACAATAACCCCAAGAAACAATAGCAAAAAAAAAAGGGGGGGTTAAGCATAGACTAAAGCTGCCTGGAAGAGCAGCTCCCCAGAACTGTGGACTGATACATGGCTTTCTGTATTCAAGATTTCTCAGAGCCTCTTCTCACCAAACACGTCACTGAAAACCTGCAGTAAATACACTTCTGTGGTGGTTAGACCCACAGTGGGACCATGTGGTCCAGCACTCACTCCCCCCAGCTGGTGAGATGGGATGGGAGTCACAACAAAGGGGGCACGGGATTAGGAATGAAGGACAGGGATGGCTCAGTCACCAGTTATGGTCACAGGCAAAACAGACTCAAACTTGGGGAAGAAAAATCAATTTAATTCATTGCCATTTCATCTAAGTAAAGCAATGAGACATGACAACCACATCTTACAACACCTTCCCCACACCCCTCCCTTCTTCTCAAATCACTTTGCTCCTGATTTCTCTACCTTCCCCCCACAGCAGCCCAGGGGGGCAGGGAATGGGGGTTCAGTCAGTTCACCTCTGCCGCTCTTCATCAGGAACAAGATGTTCCAAAGCTTCCCATGGAGTCACGGACCTCTTCGGGCTCAGCTCCCAGTTCCGTCATGGGGACATCCACAGGCTACAGGGGACTTTGGCTTCTCCTACTCCATTCAGAAGAACTGGGTGTGGGTCTCTGTCTTTCTCTGGCAACAAAGCTCTCTCTCTCTGTCTGTCTGTCCTTTGTTTAGGCCGATTGTCTTCTTTTGTTCTGGTCAACGGTCTCTCCTCCAGGTACCACACCTTCTTCTTTTCAGGACAGTCCTTCCCCTCACAAATATGGATTCACAGAGGCGTTTCCCTAGTGCTCATTGGCCCAGCCTGGGCTGAGAGTCTCTGCCTTGGAGCCAGGGGAGCTTTTTGCTCTCACAAGGTGGCCCTTCTGCCACTACCAAAAAAACACCCCCTCCCGTCCCCCAACACATGCACACAAACCCAACAGAGCTTCTCAGACTGCCTTCTGCCTTCATGGCCCTGATTATGACTGTATAATGCAGCTGCCTCTGTAGTCTGCAGATCTCAAGTGTGTGAAAAAAAGCATGGATATCCACTGGAATAAAGGACTATATGCCGGAAAAGAAATCACTATATGATTGCATGTGACATTTCTGATAATGTAATTATTTTTTTTTTATATTCCACCTTCCTCCATGAAAACAGTACTTTGGGGTAGGACAAGAAAGAGAGAGGGAGAAAAGGAGGGAGAGAGAAAGGGAAGTGCAGAAGGAGGGAGGGTGCACACCTCATCCCAGAATCCCTGCGCCTCCGCTCTGGCAGCACCATCCAGTGGAGTGGTGACTGGAACTGGAGGCACTGGACACACACAGCAAAACTGAGCTGCAGTAGGGTCTGCTTTTGGAGGAAATGGTTTTTACTGCAATCTCACAATTATCACACAGCAATAAAGGCACTAGAAGAAGTGATGATCCACTCTACAAGGGTCTGTGCGATGACCTAGCAAGAAGTAGTCACTGCTGTGAAGTGTTTACTACCTACGTGGGTAACACAAGTGACAGAGGGAGGAAATAAATGGTCCTGGAGTAGTGAAATAACTTGGCTAAATTTATCAGTTTGTACTGCTGCTTAATTTTTTTATATGCAGGTAAGCTAACGTATGTTACATTGATTTAAAAGGACAAGTAGGGAGAAAGGCTGCCTTTTTATCTTCTCCTAGAGGCTACACACGAGAGCACTCTGGAGGGAAACAATTGTCTTTTCTTGGGGAATTACGGAGTTTGCTTGGCTCAAGAGAGAGGTTTCTAGCGCGAAGGGTGGGGTAGCCAGCGGGAGAGAGGGAGAGAGATGACAGCAATGAACAGGCCAGCAGCATGGCTTCCTGGAAATTGTTGAAATAACGAGGAACAGAGAGCAAAGAAGCCAGACTTCCAGGGTTGTGAAAAGTGAGCCTTATTCTGGAGCCCAGAGGCACCACAGAAGTGCGTTGCAACCTAAGGAACAGTGGCCAGCTTGCTGGTCTGGGAGCAAGCACAAAAGAAATCACCAGTTCCCGAAGGACACAGAGGGAACATTTGTTTATTTCCATTCTGTCTCATTCTGGGCTTTCTTATTAAAAAAAATATAAAACATAAGCTTTAGAGTGTAAAAACTCTCTCAAAGGGAAAGTCTGAGGCAGTCCCATCTCAGAAGCTTAGGGAAGATGTCCTTCCATCCCAGAGGTCAAATATGAGATGAGTTAGTCAAAGACAGCAGGTTGGGACAACATGGGGTAGAAAAGATTCCTGCAGATTTGGAAGGGGAGAGCAGGAGGTTTTCCACTGTAATAAAAATAATAATTGCAGAAAGGACATGTATAAAGCCCTTTAGAAAGTACGACATGGATACTGATAATTTCCTTTCTGACACAGCAGTCAAACTATAAAGTAACATGGACTGACTGTTTAGAAGTAATAAAAAGTTACAGCATTTACTATAAACTTTGTTCAGCATGGAATATTCTCAGTTTCTTTCATAGGGTGAGGTTTGATTATGATTATGCTTATTTGGAAACAGAAATTACCTTTATTACAAGAAGTTGATGGCATTTTCAAGGATTTTAAAGTCAGCCTTAGTTTTGTTTTGTACTTTTATTTATGTACATTTTTAAAATCTGCTGCAATCTAACCCTGAAATTGTAACCTGAGCTAGAGTTTCTGCAGCCTTTTACAACACCCAAGTGCATATTTGGTTGCCTTATCTGTGAGCACTGTGCTTTCAAGACACAAGCAACAGAAGTCAGCGTGTATGGTGTTCCCACTATGGATCACAGTTGTTCATCATCTCAATTTTATCCAGCAATTTACTGTTCTGCAGCAAGCTCAAATGATCCGGTTCTTTTTTGCTTGTTTTTTATATTGATTGATTTGTCTAGGTCTGGGCTAGCAGTTAAGTGTCTGGCTTTTGATCTGAGAGACCTACTGGTCCCTTCAGGTTGTGACTTAACATGAAAAAAAAAATCTCACTCTCCTTATTAGTGATATTAATTTCTATAATTTAAAAGTAAAGCATATTTTACATATACATACACATATATATCTATAATTGTCTTGTTCTCTTCTTTATTCCTGCAATAGCTGGTCATCCAATATCATCAATGAGAGCCTTTTGTTCTACCTTGAAATGCAGCCAGATATTAATGAAATGCCCCTGAAAAACATCAGAAGTGCTGCACTGATCACGTGGATTATAATGGTAGGTCAGCAGTGACATTGCTTAGGCTTAGAAATTACTCCTATAAGATGGGTGGAACAGTACCAGTGTAGTGGGCAGTCTATGATTCTGGGGGATATAAACACTCTGAAGATAAAGGAAGAAAAAGCAGAAAGTAAGAGGGAGAAAAGAGTGGTCACTAAGAGTGCTTTTCACATATAAACTTTGCAAAAAATGTAGCAAAGACCAACTTTTTCTCCCGTTTACTGGAGTATGCATTCTCTCTGTGAGTGATTGCTACTCATTTTAAGATCCAAAACAGGCCACTACAATGATTTCTAGTTTAACCTTGCTAACCTCTGCCATAATGCAAGCTATGAAGCTTTAGCTCATGATTCCTGAAGGTTTTCCAGTAAAATGGGCATTTTCTGGTAATTGTGTTTGTAACTAGGGTTTTCTTTATTATAAAGAATAGTTGCATCTTATATCATGACATCTGGATAATTATCTGGGGACAAATACATGAAAATTCTTGAAAGCAATGCACCAAAAAAATAGCTGTAAAATGCTGGCCTCTTACTGTACCCTACCCTCTTTTCTCCTTTTGGAATATTTGACAAGAGATTTTTCAAAGGTGATATTGCAGGTTTCTTTTCCAAGAGAATTTATTCTGGGGCTATTAAATACCTGTAAGGCCTGAGCATGCTTTGTGTAGTTAAGGCCTTGAGCCGTTTTGTATTGAAGGGTTAAGCAACGCAACTGATTTGATACAACTTCCTCCTCCTCTGATAAGGAGTGAAGACATTCATGTGACAGGGATCTTGCTCCTGCTCATTTGCAAAGCAAGAGGTCTTTGAACCTGCTCAAGAACTGAGCTGTTTTTTAAATTGGCTGTAAAAATAATTTGCTCTTTTCTCATGAGAAAAATGGAAACAGCTAAAGCCATTTACTTGCCAAGCATCCCATGGCACTGGGAACAGAGACTATTTTTTTAGAAATCACTTGAGATTTTTGTTTTCAGTGTCTCTCCCCATTTTCCATCCCACTTTGATGGACATTTTCTCAGGCTCAGGAATCTGCAGCAATTCCAGACAGATCAATTCTTGCTAATTTAAAAAACTTGACTGTGTGCACTAGTGTCTACTCTCATATATTTGACTTGGCTCCTAGTGAAAAATGCAATACTTGCTTTTGTGAATAAAAAAGTCTAGAGCCTGTGGGGAATGTTAAAAACACACCAGGGGCTTGACCAGCTAAAATTCATGCTAGAAAACCATTTGGTGCTTACTGTTTACTGAGGTGGCCTTGGCATATTGGAACAACAGGTCGTGGTATTTCACTCTGACTTGTTTGTAACTGCAATGGGAACAACATACACTTATTTGCATGCAGATAGCATCTTATAAAGAAAGACAGCACTTGTTCAGTGAAAGGGAAGTTGTTAATGCATGCGAAATGTTTTGCTGGAGTTCAAAATGAAGCCTTGCTTGTGTAACACCTGTTGCACTTCTCTTTCCTAGGGGGTTCTTAATCCAATGCAAGGCTTCCTCTTCACATTAGCTTTCTACGGCTGGACAGGATGGAGAGTGGACCTGAAATGGCGGAAGAGGGAAATACCTTGGGAATCGTTGTCCTCATCAACTGTGGGTGATAATGCCTATCCCTCACCAGTGAACTACCAAAGCAACATCCATGATTCAAAGAAGATATCAACAACTGACAGCCAGCAGACTGATGAGGCTATAAGCATGTTGTCTGAAGGTAACACAAGCGGTGATGACAGGTTAACCAGGAGCTCTCCCATCTACCAAGGCTGGTAGTTTATAGGTGCAGAGCTGGATCCCACTTCTGTTGTCAAGACTCATAAAACCACATCACTGTGTGAACCGTTGCGTACTCTGGAATTAGGTTTGTGCCCAGTGGCTTGGTGGCATTTCCTATAACTTGTGTGTATGTGTGAGAGAGCATGGGAGACAGAGAGAAATTACAGTTTATGTCTTCATTTGCCTTATGGGAGAGGGGTTAAAAGGTATAAAGGCCTGAACCTTCTTCAGCACGAGTATATCTCTGCAAAGATCTGTGTTACTTAAGATTTGTTTTTATCCACTTTGGTTTACTCTCTCTTGTAACCTTCATATGGTAGAAGAGTCTTTTGTTTAAATAAATGGACTATTAATATGCTGGGTTTTTAAATGTGTTGCCTTGCTTGCTTTGCTCAGCATAAAATTCCTCACCCAGAATTACAGCTCTAGGATTTCTGAGACACTATTTCCAGCCTTGACACTGTGGTAAAACATTAGTGACAACAAACTTTAACATAAGTGCAGATATTCCCTGTTTGTGTAGAATCACACTGACAAAGTCTTCTTTTAGCTTGTTTATATGAATTTTCATTACGGCTTTAACTAGGGATCTGAAAGTCCTTTTCAAAAAATAAATCAGGCCTGGCCTAGGTTCCATAAACATTTCAAAATAGTGGTTCCAGTACACTCTTGGTTCAAGCAAAAATAACCCTTCAAACTGTTTTGTAGTATGGATTCAGTTTGATCCTTATATGAACTTATCTAACAGGATGATGACTGTTAGGGGCAGGTGCATTAAGAGATAATGTTTGCAAAAAGCACCTAGATGATTGGAGTGCTCATTAAAAACTGAGTAAGTAGAATCAATAGTCCTTTCTCTGTGGTGTGCTCTATTTTGAATCTTCAGCTGCTGAAGGAAGAGATATTAAATCCATTCTCATCTTCTCAGATATGTACCTCATTTGATACAGTGCACTAAGTATCCTTACACAAATAATTCCCTGACTTGGTTAAAAGTTAAGAAAAAATGGTGACTGTGTCTACCCCAGTTCTTTTAGCTTCATAGCAAAACCAGAAGTAGTTTGATTTGAGTCTGGTTGTGCTGGAAGCTGTTTACAATACAATTTGACCGATGGCACAGTGGAAGCCCCTTGACCCCAGGTAACATCCCTCCTTTCTTTCAGCATGTGGCTGGGTCTTGTCATAGAAAAACTGATTTTTTAAACCCTGTTTGCATCCACTTTGGCTGAACTTCACTGGCTGTCCACACCTTTCTTTTCAAACCCAGTTCAGTCCCAACTATTATAAAAAAAATAAAGATCTGATTAAAGAAAGCTGAAAGGTTAGTGCAATAATAACATGAAGCTTAAGCTGCAGTGTTACTTGGGAGAGTCCCAGGATGGTTAGAGAAGAAGGCTCAGCAGAAACTATACAGAAAAATATTGATTTGCTATTTAAAATAAATCACCTTCCTGAACTAATAGTTTGATACAAAGGTGTTAAACAATGACCCAACAATTATTAGGCAAATCATTACAGAGCTGTGATTGGTTTGTAGTGAATTTTTTACATTGTGCCCTGTAGAAACCTTTATAATTTTATGGCTTTCTATAGCTGTTCTAGTAGTCAGAAATACTGACAGATCACTAGACCCTTTCTCCTCATCACAGTCATTTATTTCCTAGCTAAGTATAAAGAGAAAGCACAGGGACTCAGGAGCAGATTATATTGATCCTTTTGAAACAGAGACCATATTTTTGGTGCAATACTCATCCCAATAGCGTTCAAAAGAGCAGGAAATAGGCGGAGGTGGAATTGGTAAACCTTTTCAGATGCTAGAGTGTGGGCCAAGCTATGAAACCCTAAAACCAAATTAACAGCCTCTGGTTTCGCAGGAATAATAATCATAGAATCATAGAATGGTTTGGGTTGGAAGGCACCTTAAAGATCATCTAGTCCCAATCCCCCTGCCATGGCAGGGACACCTTCCACTAGACCAGGTTGCTCTAGTGGCACGAATGTGGCACAAAAGCACTTGGGAGGTGACACGCTGTAGCAAGAGGCCCTGTGAGAAGACTGAATAACTAATCCCTCCTTCCTTACGCTGCTCCAGGGCACATGTGGGACAGGGCCAGATGGGGTGCTCCAGCCCCCCAAGGCCATCGGCTGCCCCTGAGCAGTGCCTGGTGCCTGGTGGCTGCTGGCGCTGGGGCAGCTTCCCACAGGACCTGCGCTTTTCTCCTCTCCTTTTCTCGTTCTTTCAAGGTTGTCCCTGGGATGTGTGTGGCGTGTCTCTGTACTGGGATGTCATCATGGGAGATCAGGACTCATCTGAGAGCTTAAAGACAGCTAAGCCAATGCTGGTGCACTGAGGACATGAAATGGGGCATAGCAGAGCAAACCACCAGCAGTATTTAACTTGCAAAAAAGTAGGTGTGAGGAGAGTTTCCTTGCCTGTTGTTCCCAGCCTCTGGTGAATGTACGAGAGACGTTCCTCCACAGCTTAAAATGGGGTGATAATTGATTCTGCTTCTGTGTAACCATCACCGTATTTGATTTCACCCCACACCCACCTTGTTCTTGCCTCACCATTCAACAGTTAAAGCAAAGCACTGCCTTCTCCCAGTGTTGCCGGGTGCGTCCTTCTCTTCCCATGCTTTTAAAGTGCATCTCCCAATTGCCCTCACTGCCTGTGCTTGCCGTGTACACGTCATGGGGTGGACTCGGGCTGCTGCAGCTGGCCTAATTTTGGGAGAAACTGTGTGCTCCACGGGTCAGCGAGGGCATGCTATAGACACCGTGCCCTGAACAATATAGTTGTAACACCAGCCTAAACACTGCCTTCTTAAATGTGCCATCCACCCTCTCCTGGTAGGAGCCTTGTGCTTATCAGCACATAGAAAAACATCTGAGTTTGCATTTGGACGATGATTTGTATCTGCATAGTCATCCTAGTGTGTTCATTTCAGCCTACAATGGCACAAAGCGTTGCTTCAAAAATGCTTATATTTTAGGAGCGTGCTGGCAGGCTGCTTCTGGTAAAGGTGGGAAGTGCTTGTCTCCGGCCTGAACGTTTGTTTTCTAAGGTGCATTTCAAACATGGCCCAGGTTAACAGGGGAAAGATCTTGTCCGTACTGAAGTCGGTAGAAGCAGTCAGATTCTATGGTCTTCATCTCACACTACCTGTGGGAGGGGGTCTCTTCCACAGGCACGCAGCTCTTCAGTTCATGAGCACTGTTTCTCTGGAACAGCAAAGTCTGACTCAGAGGAGAAGTAAATAGGGAATGAGATCAGATATTACGTGTAGCTAAAGTACTATGTTTTGAGAGTACAGCAATTGTCAGTTTTAGCTTATTATATTTTGGGCATATCAGAGCACAACAAAGCCTTCCTGAATTTATTGAAGGAAAATAAAAGGCAAATTAAAAAAAAAAAAAGTTCAGTCCATGCATTGAAATAAAAAAGTAGTGGAATCTCATAAAAAATATATCTACACATACAGGGCAGTGCAGTGGAATTGCCTCTATTTAACACTCTCCTCGCCTCCCAGACAGCTTATCAAATCCAACCATACACAGTAACTGTTCTTTGCATTCACCAAAACTTATTTTTAAACCCTTAAAGATAAAATGAAAACTTCCAGGAAAAGTGTCCTCTCATATCCTGTAATACTTTCTTAAACACTCCTAGCTGTTCTCCGTTGATGGAAGAGGATGCATAGGACTTTGGCCTGACAGTCTCATACAATTAATTACTATTTTATTTGGCCAGATGATCAGGCTAATTGCAAAGCTGAAATATGAGCACTAATAAAATCATAAACTACTTGAATAGGCAGACTTCCTGCATACCAAAACTCTGCATTTATGAGGTCCACCATATGTCTGAATATCAAAATCCTAGTTGCACCTCTCATAAAGCCCTTCCTCTGGTCTTGTAGACCAAATTGTGGAGAAAGTTAGAAAGGGAAATGTTAAATGTGATTCCTCCCCCACTGCATCTGCTGTATAACAGGACTCGACTTGTAATTCAGAAGCTGTCTTTGTGTATTCATGATGAAAAGTTATCTGATCTTCTTAAATTTACTATATTTTCACTGATCCCTCAAGTTTACAGTAATCCTAGATGGAAATCACTAAACCACATGGTAGCTACCGTAATTTTAAGACAGGTCAGATGATGTCTGGCTCACTTATTCTTCAAGGAACAATATGCATCTGTGTAGACATTGAAGTTGGCAGCTGAATAAGATGCAGTCTTACTGAGAGAAAAATAGGGAGCACAGTCAAATCCAGGGATGCATTTGGGTCTGTTTTCCTGGGTGGTTTGTATTCCCTAGGCTATACTGTGAGCTGTATGGAAAGCTGGTTCCCCTATCACACCTCTCTAAGCAAACTCTTAAACATTGAGAGAGAGAAACTCATTAGGGGATTTGTAAGTAAAGTTTTCAAAAGGCTGAGAAAAAATCACTAAGTGATGGTAGCATTTGAGTTTACACCCAAAAGAAAACTCCAAAGTGAATGAAAGCACTTTCTTCCACGCAGTGAAGAAGAATGAACGTCTTTCTAGATCTCTCCAGCTTCTCTGTGCTCATGTTACACAAGATTGAAGTGTCCTTGAAAAGAAAACAAAACATCATAACTAGAAAGAGAACCACTGTAGCCATCCCTAGACCTTTGACAGCCCCATGGTTTAGAGCGCGTTCCGAGCTAGCCTACCTTTGCCCCTTTACCTGTATAAACGTGTGGTAGAGAGAGGACCTGCTGGGCTGTGAACTTGCACGTCTTGATCTACAGAAAGAACCAGCATGGGTGGGGATGTTTTTGTATGTGCTGTGTGATCGAAAGCCCTAAGAAGACTTTTTGTTGTTCATGGCATTGCTAGAGTGAGGGTTGAAAGGCCAAAGGGATGGGTGACCTTGCCAGAGCTCACCGCAGGCAGCAGGACCATGTGAATTGGGTCAAATGCAATATAATGGAAACATTGGTGAGACCCAAAGGTGGCATCCACATGTAGAAAAGCCTGTGTTTCTAATTAATTCAGAAACATTTATGTCTCAGAGGTAGAAAGCTCAGATCTCAATCTCAATTTGAATGTCTTCAGGATTAGGGAGTTTTTAGAGCCCTCAAAATTAGTTCAGGCTTCTCTGCGTTTTGCAGGAGTGATTATTTTGTGAAGTGGTTAGCTGATAACAAAACAAAATAAATTTGATGGGCTCCTTCAATGTCCCATACATCATGTGTGTTTTCACAAGTTAGTATAGGATAAGACAGGTTCATTTGTATTTATTGGAGCATTTGTTAATTAACATAATATTACTTAATGTTACCACTTATAATGACACAGAGTTGACGCCAATATGTTGCTCACTGTATTTGCTTCTGCAGGAGTGTGTGGCTGAGCCTACATTTACCTCAATTTTTGAGTACCTTTTACAAGCAGAATGAGAGGTGAAAATGCAATACTGTGTTAAAGAACTACTAGGAAAAGGAATTTGCTAGTTATCTGTGTTAGGGTAGGTGCCTTCTGTGCCTTCTTAGTTTTGGGAAGAGTTATAATGTGTCTGGGAAGTGGGACTAACATAAAACCAGTCCATAGAGTCAGAGTTGGAGTTTGGTTATACAAGCCAGAAGCTGCATAGGACAGTGAAAGCAGCATAAATGTGTAGGGCATGGGCATGTCAGCTTGTGTGGGTGTTCACACTGAGCATGTTAACTGATGTTAACATGGACTGAGGATAACAAGGTAGAACTCCCAGCAGGGAGTTACCGACCTGTGTAGGGTGAGGAAACAAATACTTCAGAGTGGAAGTGTCCTAACTTTCCTTTTCCTCACTCCAAAATGAATTAGCTTCTGATTAAGGTGAAATGAGCAATCCTGC
>NW_010319920.1:34339-39399 GCF_000700745.2 Antrostomus carolinensis
GTGAGGGATATATTCTGGGCAACTTCCAGATAAGATTAAGATTTTGCAGACAGAAAGTCTCAGCCACAAGAAGCTGCAAGGATCCCTTTAGACAGAATGATGGCCAAAATTTATTTAACTCCTGGTGAAGCATTAAGTGATCTGTTACTGCTTGAGAGTTTGGTGGACAGTAGATAGTATTTTGCAGTTCCTTAGCAGAGATGTAGAGAAGTAGTCTAAGTGATTGCTTTTCTCTCCAGCAGACATTAGCTCTCCACCCAACTTGCAGTTTCTCCTACTATTTTTTAATGGCAAACTTTCTGTGAGAAGAATGCAGCTTTTACTCAGGAAGCTGTACAGGGCTGGTTTGAATTCACATTTCCATTTTGTTTGGTTAAACAGGTTAAAAACCTGGTGGCTAAACCAGGGGAATGCTCTGTTATAAAAGGCAGTTGTGGGTTAAGAAGAACTTCAGTTCTCACAGCACTGGTATGAATCCACATTTACTTTAGGGGGGGAATTGAAACCTGATGTTATCCAGTGACACTGTGTTGGCTTCTCTGAAAACAGTCTGTAGTCTTAATTTGGCTCTCAAAATGCAGGTGTTCATTTTGGAGGAGCTGCCCAGGGGGCAAGCACTGGAAGTGTCTGGGCCTGATCTCTAGTTCCTGTCTCACCATCCTGGGCAACTGGTTCCAGGTGACTCTGCTGGAGCAGTAGCGTTGGACCAGATGACCTCCAGAGGTCCCTTCCCAACTCAACCTGTCTGTGATTCAAAGCCTCCTGTGATCTGGGCTCTCACCCTCAACCTGTTAGGTCTTTTGGTCAGGCATTGGGCACAGAGGAAAGGACATTAGAGAAGTTCACGTTATTGTTTCTAAGCTGGGAGCATGTGCGGAGCATTTTCTAGTCTGAGCCTTTTGAGGGATCTGGAGACTGAATTCACTCAGGAAAATGAGGGAGCAGGTGGTTTTTGTGTGCATCATATGATGGCTGTCATCTCTGGAAAAGAAGGAATTCCAGCTGGAGGTGTCAGTCTGCTGTGGTTAGAAACTATTCTTTCTATCGGCCATGCACGTTAATGTGTCTCTCTATAAAACCTCCGAATGAAAATCATCCTGTCATTCATATTTACAAATGTGAGTACAGGGCAGTCTTGGTCAGAAAAACCCCCTGACAATGGGTAAATTTGCCCTGTGAAACTTGAATAGAAGAAATTAGGTGTTCTTTGCTCACCCAAAGGTAAAAATAGTATTTGTATAAAAATAACATGGTCAATTGGAGAAATGTTGCCAGTCAGTTAAAAAAGAAAAGTCAGTTTGCCAAAAAAAACCCCACCAAGTAATTTCTGTCACCTGAATGCCACAGGGAGACAGTCGTGAAATCCAATAAGTACTGGAAAAGATGTATAAAAGGGCTTTATCACCCCTTTATAAATGAGAAGATCTACAATTGAAAAAAGCCTGAGACAGCTTTGAAGCCCCCACTTCTCTCTGAACCATCATAAGGGGGTCTTATTGCAGGTTTTTTTTCATCTGGCCTCATTCCTTCACCAGGGTTTATCAGAGGCAGTAGGGAGGGGTGGGGATTGAGCACACTGACACTGTGGAAATCATCCAGTGATTAAAGTGATAGGAAGACTTTGTGCTGCTCCTTCCACCTCTTGGTCACCAGGGGCTCATCATGTTTTGGGGTGGCAAGAAGCCTTTTCAGCTTTCAGGCTTCTCTGTAAGGCACATTTATCTCTTTGCAAAGCCAGGGCCTTGACCTGGGGAGGCTGGCGAGGTGGCAGCTCACTATTGCTGTGGCTCTGTCCTACTGTGGGTGGCAGTACCTCAGGGGATCAGGAGTCTCTCTTCATGCCCTGGTGTCATGTTGGACTGATTCAGGCAATCTCTGCCCTCACTTCTGTGGGAAGGAACCTGGATCTTAAAGGGTGGAGAAGAGCTCTGATGGCTTCAAATAGGTTCCCTCCCTCTGGAGAGCAGCACAATGGCATGTCTATTAATAAAGACAACCTTTGTTGGCCAAGCCTTGCTCTAACCTAGTTCTTCAGCATCATTTATACATCATACATAGCTTTCTTCCTCCTGTGACCTTCTGAATGCTTTCACACAGCATAGCTGAGGGGGATGTAGAGGGTAAATGAACGCCTTGGATTCTTGTTCTCTAGCTGCCTCTGGAAAGGTCCCCACCCACTTAGGCATCTGTGAGCTTCCTGAAAAGTCTTTAAAAAGTGGAAAACCAAACATGACGTCTATTATCACGCTAATTAAAAAGGTATATTTTCAAGACATGGGTTTACAACAGTACATTGGGGTTTTTTGCACAATGTAAGGAACCAGCCATTGTCCTTGCAAGTGTCCTCCCCCCTCAGAGTGCACCAAGGCTCAGGACAGCATGAAAAAACTGGCAGCCATTCATCACAGCTGTAGGCACATGATAGCAGCCGCTCCTGTTTTGCCTGCTACAGCAAATCTCGAGTGAATTTCCTCGAGAGAAAGAAGAAAAAAAAAGGGGGGGGGGAAACCTCAACAACACAACTCTCTCCTTAAGCTAAAGCACTCAACCAAGCACCACATTTTATGTGGCAATCAAACAACACCCTCCCGCCCTGCCCCTAGTCATGCGCCTCCATGTGACCAGAAGCACGGCATTCTTCTCACCAACCCTTTCCTGAAGGCATCAGACACAACTTGCCAGGGACCAGAGGCTTTATCCCAGCCTTGCTAAGTGCTCTGGGTAACAACCCTGCTCTGCTAATGCCCGTGTCAGGCAGTCAACCATCCTGTAGGAATGCAATTACACCCAGAACACCATGACCAGGCTAGATAAGGAGCCTTTTTCCTTAGTTCCCAAGGATTTTATAGCCTGAAAGCTGGTATATCCAGATTCCTTCAATATAATGCTTGAATTTAAAATGAAAAAAAAAAAATATCACAGCTACATTAACAAAATACTTTTTGCTGAAGACAAAAGACTTTTTGATAAATAGCTTTAAATGCAATAGAGGCCTTTCACCTTTGTGTGCTGGGGTCTGTTGCTAGTGAGCTCCGTGAGTTTAATGGTAATGAGGCTGATGTTGAATAACTGGAAATGTGTGAAAGGCACGAGCATGTGAGCTGAAGACACAAAGGATCTGAGAATGGTTCCTTTCTTCTAGATGCATTTATCCTCGCACAGGGAGTGGGGTGGTGGGACGCACAAGTGTCCATACTCTTGCTCCTGTCCTCGCCATCATGCCAGTCCTGCTCCTGCCTTGTGGAGCCCCTCCACCATGCTCATGAAGTTAAGTCTTCGCTGGGCCAAAAGGAAGGGAGAAAGGCAAGTGATGGTGACCTTACAGACCAGCTGTAGGAGACCCCTTGCTCCAGTTTGTCACCATTTATGGTAACAGGGGCAGCCGGGGAGCAGTGGCTCCATGCTCAGGGCTCCCACCGGGGCTGCGAGGGACAGTCCCAATGCTGCTGGTCCCCGGCATCAGCACCTCTCAGCAGAGCTGCCAGAGCACCAGCCTGTTGGCTACGAGGCTGTAAAACCTCAAAAAAGTTTGGGTTTTTTTCATGGCACCTATTTCAGGCATTAATTTTATTAGTACATTACTGGGAGACTATATATTGGTTTAGTTTATTAGTAGATACTCAGGTAATGGCTTAATTTTATGCCAGGTGAGATTCTGATCATACTGATGAAGTTGTGGGTTTGCCTCTTGTCATG
This sequence comes from Antrostomus carolinensis, assembly GCF_000700745.2. Classification (NCBI taxonomy): domain Eukaryota; kingdom Metazoa; phylum Chordata; class Aves; order Caprimulgiformes; family Caprimulgidae; genus Antrostomus; species Antrostomus carolinensis. The sequence goes on from NW_010319920.1 coordinate 38,036, forward strand.
CTCCTGTAGACACCTGAGAAAGAAACTGATAAAAACTCAGAGGCATAATTACACAAACAACCCATATGTCAGTGCACATATATATAGAAACACACATACATACACATATAAATACTACTTAGGTTTTAACATTATAACTTCATCGTTTCTGATGATGGCTAAACTATAAATTAAATTTTTGTGGTTTAGAAGTTTTTTGGTGGTTCTGATGCAAATGTTAATACCTTTTATTAAAACCACCACCACCACCAAGCTCCCCAGAAGACACAAACAAAATGATAAATTTTCTGTTTACCAAAACATCCATTTTCATTGATATAAAATTTCAACATGCAATTCAATAGTGCCCCTGAATATCCTTCAAAAGCAGCATCAAAAATCCCAGCAACATTTTCTTATTGAACTGCCATTGCTTTGTTTTCTCAGCATTTTTTTTTCAGGGCAATTTTCTAATGACAATTAGGGTGTTTGGTTGGCTAGTTATTTCAACCAATTCAAGAAATTATCTGTTACGTGGGCCTCCAAGAGGCTACTGTAGGATATTTGCTTCGGAGAAGCAAGTCCAAGGGGGAAGTCCATCTTAGAAAAGAATCCAGATACACAACTCTTACTGGGCAATATTTTCTTCCTCAGCCCAAGACATCCAGGGCATAGCTAGAAAAACATCATTAATGAATTAGGTCAAAATAGTAGAGCAGAAAAACAGATTTTCTTAATTTGCTTAAATTAATTGAATTTCTGGAGCTGATCAGCTTCTCTTTCCACCAAAGGAGGAATGAGCACCAACCCTTTTGTGATTCAAAACATGAAAACCACCCTGATATTTGCTGGAAAGACAAGGCTAGGCACACACAGCCCAGGAGATTCCTGCAGAGACGACAAGTTTTTGGCACAAGTGGTGGAGTAGCCAACAAGAAGAGGTGTGCTACTGGACCTTGGACTAACAAAGAAAGAAGGACTGGTTGGGGATGTGAAATTTGTGAGCAGTCTTGGCTGCAGTGGCCACAAGATGGTGAAGTTCAGGATTCTGCATGGAAGCAGCAGGGCAGTAAGTAGGATTGCAACCCTGGACTTCAGGAGAGCTAACTTTAGCCTCTTCAAAGACCTACTTGGAGGAATCTCATGGGTTAGGGCTCTAGAAGTTAGGGGGCAGGCCAGGACAGCTGGTTATTATTCAGGCACTACTGAGCTCAAGATCAGTGCATCCTTATGAATAAGAAATCAAGCAAAGGAGGCGGGAGGCCTACATGGATGAGCAGGGAGCTTCTAGAAAAACTCAAATGGAAGAAGAAAGTTTACAGAATGTAAACTTTCACCAAGGGGAAATCATGTGTGACCAATCTGATAGCCTTCTGTGATGGCAT
>NW_010319921.1:0-6533 GCF_000700745.2 Antrostomus carolinensis
AAGCCATATGAGGAGAAATAAAGAGAGATTAAAGCCAAAATTTTATGAGAACTCTCCTTTTTCTCCTGTTATACCCTGGCTCCCTAGTACAAGGAAGATGTGGACTTACTGGAGCGAGACCAGTGAAAGGCCACAAAGATGATCAAGGGACTGGAGTGTCTGACATACAGGGAGAGGCTGAGAGATCTGGGACCATTCAGCCTGGGGAAGGATGAGTGGAGATCTAATCAACATGTATAAATAGTGGATATGGGGGGTGTAAAGAAGATGGAGCCAGGCCCTGCTTGGTGGTGCCCAGTGCCAGGACAGGAGGCAATGGGCACAATACAGAAAACTCCATCTGAACCTGGAAAACACTTTCTTACTGAGTGGGTGACAAAGCACTGGCACAGGTTGCCCAAAGAAGTTGCCCCCATCTGTGAAGACAGTCAAAACCCAAACCAACACAGTCCTAGGCAAGTGGCTCTAGGTGATCCTGCCTGAGCAGGGGTCTGGACTAGATCATCTCAAAATCAGATTGTCTGGTCTCAGATCAGCCTCAGCCCTTCTGTGATGCTGTGCTATGCAAACTTGAGCATAAGCCCCACCAGCATGTAAGAGACCGTCTCTCTTTAGCTCCTGGTGACGCCAGCAAAGCACTTGTGAGCTGGGTAGAAAGGTTGTTATGAAATTCCTGATCAGTCCTGTCAGCACATCCATTTGCTCTGTGGGGACAGCAAGAAGAACACAAACAGCATGCAGGGGATACACTCCACACAGACAGTCTTCAGAGGGTATTGTGTAGGGACAGAGACCTTAGAGGAGAACTCACAAAACAATAGGGAATGAAGCAATGAAAATTTTTAAGCATGGGTTAAACACATGGAGTATATGTGGGAGGAAGAGGGGACATGGAGAGAAGCAGCAGAACAGGAGATTGAAGTCTGGGGTAATGTTCAAAAGGCTGCTTTTAATTAAAGAATTTTTTTTTCCAATATAATATACAATGCCAAAAAATGAAAATAAGTCATAAAGTCAGATTGTGAACATTTTTGTTTTCAAATAAAACTTTGGTTCAGAGAAATAATTGTATGCTTCCACATGTCTATAGGATTGTACAGTGAGTGAGTCAATGCTGTACTGTCTCTTTCTCAGTGGTGAGCTTTGATGTTTGGTTATATCTAAACCAGGTCATAATGGGTTGGGATATGAAAACATTATGTTCTTACTATTCTAGTAAACAACAACTGGTAACTAGACCAAATAGCCCCACTCCTATATTTCCACTCCAGCCACGCTGTTGTAGCAGGTCAACAATTTATAGGAAAGGAACTGGAATCCCATTTTCTAGAGTCGAAATGATGCCTAAGGACAAAGACAAAATGAAAATTTGCTGTGGGAAAGGGAATCGATTGCTGCATGAGCCACAGTGCTCACTGCCTTTCAAGGAAGGAATTCATCTAACCAGAGCAGAGGCATAGCAGTGATTAGTGCCTGCAGCAGGAGTGTGTTCTGTTCACATGTTAAAAAGATGGGAAGAGACATTGCACAAACAATAGGCTGCTCAGGAGGAAAGGCATGCATTGTATTGGGAGGAGATAGCAGCTCTCACCGTTTCTGTACAAAGGTCTGTACATCTGCTGAGTTATCAAAAACTGAACTTCTTGAATGATAGAATCGAAGAAGACCTGAAACACCTCAGGTAGATCCAGCAAGCATGACTTCAAAGTTATAAAGTCATGTGCTGCAGAGTATGTTCGCAAATCATATGTGCTGAATTAGTTAAATTTTTATATAAAAGTTAGATTAAAAAATCACAGTCTAGAGAGGCTGCACAGTGGAGCAGAGCAGTTTAACTCTCAAACCTGTGAATTTGAAACAAGGCTTGGCTGCTATAAATCCTGTCTATTTGGAAAAAATCTGTCTTGACACAATCCCTACATCCAGTCTCCTTTATTGTCCTGCTGTAATTTGAGTTGATTGCCAATTAACTTGCATTAATCATCACGACTGAAAAGCAAACAACACACTCTCAACAAATATTTACCAGGCTCCAGCCTAGCATGAAATTTAGTCATGACGCTTAATTGAAGAAATAGGTCTGTGCAATTAAAATATTGTCTAGTAACTACCACAATTTGTGCTGTAAGTGGTCACTGTGAGTGACCCAGTAGAGAGAACAAAATTTCCTTGGATATTTTGTTGAGAAATAAAAGGGAAAAACCCATAATCGATCATCCCTTTTCCATTATAAAAACATTCTCGTGACTTTTTTTTGGTTTTAAGCCAGCCTATTGACTGTCTGGTAAATGAGGGGCAAAATTTGGTACTGAAGGTAAATCTTAGAGGGACAGTGTTATCAGAGGTGATGGAGGAAACTGGGTTTGAGATAAATTGTTGATCTTTGACAATCGCACAATCTGCATGTCCAGAAGACTTTTTGATTTTGGCTTGACTTCAGGAAGCACCCAAAGAAGAATACGCTTTACTTTTGTGTAAAGACTTTGTCTGAGACCCTCAGAAACTGACCTTGTGTGAACAGTCTGGGGACTTGGTGCCTTCAGGCAGCAAGTAGCCCTGCACAGCTGCCCTTTAACAGTTCCCCATGTGGGCAAAGCCCACAGCAAGGGGAGGAAATTTTGTTTTAGGCAAATAATTCCATGGTTGGGATTAACTTTTATGGACTTTAAATGGCTGTTTTCTATAAATCAGAGGAATTTAAAAGGTTATAAAAGTAACGAAGCCCTCTAACAAGTATTGTTGCAAACATCTGTCGGCAGTTTGGTTTTAAATGATATACACTTAAAATTCCTACAGAACTCCACTCATCAGTACAAGATCTACTACATTAGAGTTTTCTTATCACTCACATGCTGTGTTATGCCTACCTTGTTTTTGTTTCATATTTAATAAAAGCTTTATGTCTTCTTCATTTTACATGAAAGATGTACGATTAGAAGTAATGGTAGTCCCTGAAAGTAGTTTAAACTGTTGTAAGTCACAGCTCAATAACCTAACGAAATATGCAGCCTTTCTAACAAAGAAAAGAGAAGCTGTTAGCTTTGCAACTAGATGTAAGAAATTAACTGCATTTTCTCCTCATTATTTGAAAGAGATCAATGTTGAATGTTCTCTTCTGTTATTAATTAAATGACAAATACACCCTAATGCCAATTTTCTACATGTAAAGAAAGAAACTCATCTGAGAAGTTCCTTTTGATCCCAGATCCATAGATATTTCTGGCTATGCACACACTAGAAGATTCTAGCATGCATGATCCACAGCAGATGCTCACAGCTGCATATGCCATAAATAACATCACAAAGTGAGGCAATGTATGTGTTTGTCAGGTGTTTACAGATGGACTATTGCTTCTCCAAGATATTAACTGCATTAGATCAGATAAGTTGGGCCGTCTATGTTCCAAGATGAAGCATGAGGCAAAGTGAGATGAATTTCAATAAAGAAGGCGCATACCAGGCTATTGAAGGAGTCTGGCCAGAGTATGAGTATGCATGTCAGCAGCACATTTTGTACTGCAGTGCGGTCTAGACACTGCTGTAATGAACAACATAATGATGTCTCCTTAGACAAGCAGATAATAAACTGTCTGCTTACAAGGTTTTATTTTTCTCCTAGGGAAAGCTATTTTTCTGCCTTACCTGTTAATTGGTCCTGTCACAGAGTGGGTAAGTCATTTTTTGCACCTCAGTGTGACACTCAAAGAGACTTACCATCAGACTCACAAAGTACTCCCAAAGTGGGAGGCATACTTAACAATATGAAGTGATGCAGAAACACACCCTAAGAAAACCAGTTTACACGGAAGACCGGATAACCTGCCTGTTTTCCAGTACTGGCTGCTAAGGGTATGGAAATGAACCAAAGCAGCAGGATCAACGAAAGTAGAGATGCACACAAATGGAAAAATAGAGATATTTTAGTGTTTCTAAAAAAGGATCTAAACTAGAATACACTGAAATGGGTAATCTCAAAAGAAAAATACATTATGTGACAGTGTTAATTACACAATGCTGCAGTGAAATGCACACAACTCTGTTGAGCCTGCTTTATGCCTACTTTCTTTACATTAAGAAAACTGGCAGACTGAAGAAAATCCATCCACGGAGAGGAAAATTGCTTCAACAATGGAGTGAATCTCTGCATGTGACTTTTAACAATAACCACTTGTGGTTATAATGGTTTTAGAAAAAGAATAAAGGTACAAAAACTCTCTTATTTTGTCAATGGAAGATGACTAACTGGTTGTCTTGGTTTTCAGCTGGAACAGAGCTGGGTTTCTTTTCAGTAGTTAGAATAGTGCTGTATTTTGCTGTTCAGCCTGGGATTTGTTATGAGAGAGACACTGATCACACACCAGTGTTTGCATTTTTGTCACTGGAAGTGAAGGGCTTTGTGTTCTGTTAGTCTGCAAGCACAAGATCTAAGGGAGTGAGGAATATTTAAATTAACAAACTAAACTGCCATTTGGCCATGCCAGTGGGATATTCCATATCATATCACATCATGTGCAGTATATTAGTGAGGGTCTCTTCCTCTTTTGTCTCTCTCTGGCTTTCACTTGGGAACGGGCCAGGCTTGGTCGGTGGGTGATGAGCAGTTGCACTGGGTGTCACTCATTTGTATATTTTGTTACTGTTACCATTATCACTACTATTTTAATATTAGTATTATTTTAAGTTTTCTTTTATTTCTATTATTAAATTGTTCTTATCTCAACCTACCAGCGTCCTTACCCCCAGTCCTCTCCCCTATTCCCTGGGGATGGGGAGGAAGTGGGTGAATGGCTGTGTTGGCTGCTGGCCAAGGGCGAGCCCAGTGAAACTATCACACTGGTGCTTCATGTCTCCTGTGGCATGTGACTGTGTGTGGCAGATCAGATACTTCAACAGAATGATTTACAAAATTGGAAAAGAGAAATTTATTGGTTTCTAACAAAAGGAGCCCCAGATTTTGCAAGGTGACACTGCAGGCTTCCGAGAATGCTTTGCACAGGAGAGATGGACAGAAATCTTTGCCTTTCCTCTGAGTAATGAGAAAATAATTTCTGTAAAGATATGTAATATGAAGTAATTACTGTCAAGTAGTTTGGAGAGGCCACAAAGCAATAGACTTAGATTACATTTAGCAATTGAGTTTCTGGCAGTTGACTGCTCTTTGGGTGATATGGGGAACAGAGTAGCTACTTGGTCATTTTGAGTTGATATTTTTTCTCACAAGACCTTGAGCTCTGGAAGTGCTCTAGCATTTGAGGAGGTCATTTGAAATCAACTCGAAACTGGAAGCTGAAGAGCTTGGCAGAAAGAGTGGGGTTCAAGACAGACAGCAGTGAAAAACTAAAATCCAAGTACACCATCAGAGCTTTAACTTGAAACATCCTCACACACAGGAAAAGCAGGCTACCAGAGACAGAGGGACAAATAAACGCCTATTGCACACTCCTGTCCATCATTAGACTGATAAGGAAAATACGATTTTGGTTTAGATCAGAGTTAATCCCTTGACACAGCAGGTAACTGCAGTGAGGACAGTGGGGCCACTGCACAAGGCAAAAGCCTTGGAAAGCAGCATATGGATGAACATAGCCACAGCAATTTCCAGGCAAGTACAAGTAAACTGATACAAAGGCATGTGGCATGCAGGATTTCTTAAAATGCAAAATCACGGACTCAGAGTTTCTCACTCCTTCTCAACTGTGCTTTATTCAGAAACTGTGAGGTTATTTTCTTCCCCTCACAGCTTAAAAAATAAGTGAAAACCTAGACTGCCTGGTCCGGGAAGTGCATCTTTACCACAATAGATTATAGACTGTCTGCAGTTTCAGGCTCTGGCTAGATTTATTTATAATTAATAGATCAAACTGAAAATTCTTTTCAGAGAATGTAAAATAATTTCAATAAAACCTTTACAATTAGGGAAATGACTGCACTAACAAGTATTTAGACTAATTATGATAGAGATCTGAGCAGACACTACATTTAATTAAACAGAGTGTTTTTAAAAGCACAAATGTAAACCTTGGAGATGGTGGCTCATCTGATGTGACAACAGAAAGTTCACAGCTGAAGAATAAGCTAATCCACCTCTTGCATGGTGGTAAACATGGATAATGCACCCAGATTCATTTTGGCCGTGCTTCAAACTTCCAATTCTTTGTTCTTAAGCCCCACAGGACAGCTTTGAAGTTGAGGATAAAGCTCCTCCAGCACACCATTACCAAAGAACAACCTTCTGATTATGATCTCATGAAAGTGTAATCAATAACTCACACAAGTTAAAAGCGTGGCAAACAGCAAAGGTCACATCATTGGGCCTTTATTGAGTCCATGTGTTTCACTCTTGGCTTTAACTGGCACTTCTGTATAATAAATATCTCTCCCCAAAATGTAAGCAATGAACTTTCTCAAAAGTTATGAAATCTCACAGCAGCTTCTGTCAGACTGGAGTCCCTCTACTGCCTCAAAGAGAGATGCTTCCACTTTAGTATACTGAAGTGACAGCAAGTTTGCTGCACCTCTGAGTTTCTTTATTT
>NW_010319921.1:6569-19474 GCF_000700745.2 Antrostomus carolinensis
GTTTAAAAGTTATGGTGAAAAGGTTTGGAAAAAAATTCAACTTTTTCCTGACTAGCTGTTAGACAGAGTTCCTTAACACTGCCCTCTTTTAACATCTGCTGCATGGATTTTTCAAATGCCTTTTTTTGTGAATATCCACAGTATTTTTGTTCCTTTTGTTTTATGGGCTGCCATTGACCAAAGCAAATCCTAGATTCTACCATCCAAGGAGAACTAATATAGTTATTTAAATAGAATGCTTGATCAGTGCATCTGAAAATGAATTTGTGTGTTTGCTGTTGTACCTGAAATTACACTGATTTATCTACTGAATCAGGACCCCAGTATGTGGACATATATTGCTGGAATATTTCCATGTACCACATAGGCCTCCATATAGTTATGTCCTCCTTAACTATACTTTGAACTTTTCAAAGCAAGATGGACTTATTTTCATAGTAAAGCAGGGAAGTATTACCTTATCCTCAGTTTCTGATGAGAAACTAAACAGTTTATGCAAACAACTTTTCTGTCTTTAAGACTGTTTCCATAGGCAGGGTCTGCACAGCTTTGTCCCTGGGTTATGTAGCCAAAGTCAGTATTAAAGTTTCTAGAGATAGATATATATATATATATATATATAGGCCTTTTCTTATAAGTGTAACAACTTTGCATAATAACTTTGCTCATTTGCATGCATACATGGGAAACAAAATCTTAAAGCACACATTGTTCAAATTCCAGGATGTAATGACTATTAGTGAAGGAGACAGTTTTCCCTTGAGCAGGTGTTGTTAATAACAACAAGCAAAGAACAGCCAAATAACTAATTACTTCAAGGCTTTTGCAGATGTTGTTCTATGTGAACAGTAGATAGGGAAGAGTTACGGACACCAACAGAAACATCCTAATCCTCCTCAAGGACTTGTCAAAGAAGAGTTATAATTACTAACAAAAACATCTTTATCTTCCCCGAGGACCTGGGAAACTTCTAAGTCAACAATATTACACATGACTTAATGCATTAAAGGACGATGTGGGAAAGAATGTTCACTGCAAAAGATCACTAGAGACCCCTCATGACCACCCTAGCTACACAAAACACATGTGTAAACAGTATGTGAACATGATAATAAGTTATGGGAAATTCCTTGATGATTCCGGGAAACGTAATGCATATCTATGTAGCCTGATAACACAACCAAGAGCTGCCTTGGAATGGGTACGTATGCTTTGAGGTGTGAACCTCTGTGCACCCGGCACTGTGAATAAAGAATGCTTGCTTTCTAAAATTTCAAAACGAGTTTTAGAGAGTTTTTGTATTACAGTTACAATACTAGTCTCACAGGGTCCAGTTCTGAGTTAAGGTCCAGAATGGTTCAATGTATTTCCCAGCATTTAAATGAAGCATCTTCTTTAAAGCCAGTTCATCCTTGATTTCCTGTACACTCAGAGGAGAGAGACCAGCAGCTGCAGAAGAAAATTCAGCCCAGCCAGAGTGTGATTTACTTGCTGTCTTGAACTGCCTTTCTCTGGCTCCCTGGGTGTCGAGAGTCTATTCACAGTGTAGGCATCTGCACCTGGCCTCGTCCTGATGACTTTCTCTGTGCTGGTTTGCTGGCAAAGTCACACCTTGGAGAGGTGGCAAGTCCTGAGTTTCACTGCGGCACACAGGCTGTGCTGCAGAGAACAGACAGCTCTCTGCACTTGGTATCATTTTACTGGGTTTTAGCAACAGTTATTTGGAGAAATCCTCTCATAAAAATATCTCCTTCTGCCCCTAGCCACTGCTACTGTACGAATCCCTTCCTACTCTTCAAAGCCTGTCCTTTTTGCCTTCCCCTTGTCACAATCTTTCTTTAGAGGGGATTCAGATGATGAACATAGCAAAGAACCATGTTGGTTTTCCTTTTTTATCCTTCTGCTATGGTCCCTTTCTTCAATGGGATCAAAAAATGGTCCTGGAACTTTCTGGGTTAAAAGTTTTGTGCAGATGAACTTGGCGAAAGACAAAAGTAGTGTTCTGAGGCAGGCAGTGCTGGCACGACAAGGGCAATCCTCCATTCGAGGAAAGAAACTAGGAAGAGTTATGACAGTCAGGGTCAGGCCGAGCTTCCAGATGAACCCTTTGCATACACTTGCAGGAATGAGTCCTACTCAGAAAGCTATAAAGTTTATTTTGGGGAAGTTACATCCTTCTGGGGTGTTTTTTTTGTTTTTGTTTGGTGGGGTTATTTTTAATTTCGTTTGGATAATATGACATATCATCTGTCAGTATAAATCCTGACAGGGAGGGCCAACAGTTTAAGGTTCCCCAGAAAAATATTTTGCAGAGACCCTAACCTCATTTTTATTAAAGAAAATGCCAGTGGGACAGTTCAGCTTCAGACATGAATTTAGCCCAAATTTACCTCTGATGAAAAATCACCAGGAGTCTGATGACAGCAGAAGTCTATACTGTGCTTTGAGATAACTGCCCCATTTGGGATTAAAGAGTTTTGCTAAGATCAGAGATGTAATTTACTCCTTGATGCACAGCTCTGGTAAATCTGGTCCGCTCTTGTAGACCGAGGCCAAATTGTGCTTTTTGTCACTCAATACATCCCAGATGTGCTGATAATCCTTAACCTCTGCTGGAGTCAAAGGCTGCTGGAGGTTCTCCAAATTCCCCAAACCATTCTAAATGAAGTGAGTAGCTCTGGGTTGAGTGTGGTCCACAGTATTTTCAGGAAGAAAGAAACACTGGAGCAGAACGACGTCCCACACTGCAAACCTTGCTGAGCTGTCAGGTCTGCTCTCTGCATCGCTACAGGGCACAGAAATGCAGCGCTCGGCACAGCAGCCTGTGGGTCAAACCTGCCCTGTCATCTGCAGTGGGACTTGATGTGACACCAGTCAGCTGAGTCAATTTTGTTTGGTTCTGCTTCAATTTCTGCTGGTTAGAAGAGGGCTGGAGTCTGGCTGTTGTGCCTTTGTTTCGATTTGATTTGCCACATTTTCTGTAGTTCGCAGTACTGGGGCTGCACCAGGGCAGCTCAAGGCAGCCTAAGACTGGGCTGTCACAGTCCTACCCTCTTCAGACGTGGACGTGTGATGAGCTAACCAAGACAGCAGATCAAGTTAAAAATTAATCACTTCTTTCTGTAGGACTAGTTTTCAGCCAGAGCAACTCCCTGAGCGGCCACACAGCACTGGCACAAGAAAGAGAATGGAAATGTGTGACTAGGAATGGGAAAGAAGGTGGGCAGTGTCAGCTGCTAGCCTGGCTGAAGCTGTTGTGAAATTGCACTGGAAGCAAGGCAAATTGTTCCTGTGCTGTTGGCAGATGTCAACTTTCTTCAGCACACTCTCAAATTTGGTTATCCCGGAGTGAGGAAGAAACTAAGCTGAGAATCATCAGTGAAATGACGGTTCCTCCAACACACTACTGAAACCAAGAGAACCTGCAACCAAACACGACATGAGCATTCCCAATAGCACTAACAGAGCCGTCATGTGGCCAGAAGGCTTTTTATCTTTGAGAAAAATGAAAAACCCAAACAGATGATTGGAAATATGATCTTGCAGTTGTTCATTAAGGTCATACACTGGGAATAATTCAAGTTGACTCGTGATTGTAAGCTTCAGGCAGTTCGTGTTAACAAGTTTCTTTAGAGCAACACCGGATTATAAACACAAGAGTTGTACTCTTTAAATGGAATATGACACACCTCTCAGCAGAGTGAGACACATGCCAAGTGCCACCTTTCAGGCTGTGGCATGCCACTTAGGTGTGCTGTGCAGCTGAACTGAGGATAGGTTGCACAACTATTTTCAAGTGGTTGTTTTGCCACATCTTACGAAAATGTTGTACAGAGTGTTACAGAAGAGAGTGGAGAAGGATGCTGCACCAGGAGGGTTTTGTGATCATATCAGCTGTACATATAGCAGGTGCTTGCCATTGAGGATATCCACCAGTCAGGGTTTGAGCTGTCTCAGCTAAGGACAATGCTGTTCTGGTGCAAAGGTGAGGCCCATGCTCTGCTGCTTTTTCACATGAGGTGCTCAGGCAATCCAGACTGGAACACCTGCCCTCCTGAATCAAGACAGCCCGACACTCCTCCAACAGCCTTTGACGCTACGGTGGTGCACACAGCATATGGGCTCCCTCCTGTGGATCTCCTAAGATGTACCAGAGAAGAACCATGCACGTACAGCTCTGGAGTGCTGCAGCTGAGGAAGACACCACACAACCTTCTCTCTTCAGCTCCGCTGGGAAGAGGGACTCACCCACACCATCCCCAGGGTGCAGGGAAGGAGATCCCGTCTCTGCTCTGCTCAGAGTGAAGAGACACACTGCTGTCTAGACAATGGGATTAAATTTATGCAACATGCAAACTATTTTCAAAGTTTTAAATTGCTGAAGAACAAAGTGAGGTTTTTCCTTCTAATCCTTTCTACCTTTCAATCTCTCCCTCCCTTTTTTTTTTTTTTTTTTTTTTTTTAAGGAAACAGGAAATGCTATACAAAATCCACTTGTGTTAATAAGAAAAAGTTTCAAGAAGTCTTATGGTATCCAGTTAAACAGACAAAAAATCAGGAAATACCAGTGAATAATGCTGTAGGTACAGACTTAACTCTGTTTTCTTGTTTTTACAGGACATTAAAACCTCATTAAGTACACGATCTCACACTAATTCTCATCTATGAGACATAAGGTCAGGCAGCTTCTTCTATAACTGTGAATCTTATCCAGGCAAAAGGCAAAGATCTGGTGCTGAAGTCCTGTGGGTTTCCTCAGAGGGAATGGTTGTTGCAAATGCTGAGTAGCCTTTCAAAATCTGACCCATTGAGTCAGTGAGCACGTTAATATGCAGGTACACAGTAAAATGCACAGTTGCAAGCTGTGGTAGTACAAGACATGCAGAGGTCTAGGGAAAATATGCCAACAACCTTAATTTAATTGTTTGTGCAACCTTTCAATTGCATTTAACAAACTGAGATGTGTATGAGTTAGGGGTGGCAGAAACTGGAATGCCATAACTTGCTGACCACTAGATTAATTAGAAATGTTTTTTTGGGGAAACATGTATGGAAAACATTCTCAAACACAAACCATACTGATCATATGCAAATATCCACACATGTTTGCAAATGCAGAATTTTTAAGTAGTAGAAATCTGTCTTCAGAAAAATTATGATTTATCTCTAGGCTATTGACATACTCCTGAAGGACAACAGGTGAACAACACACCTCAGTTTGAAGGTCCATTTTCCATGACATACTGAAAGATATGTTTAATTAATGGTTGAGGTTTTCAACATGTAGGTAGTACAAGTTTCAGTCCGAGGTTTTTTGCTTTTTCAAAGAAATGTCTTCAGATATTTTATATGCATTGAGAGCAGACAGTAGCTCATCTTGTGCTTGCCAGAAACGTGACTTATACTTTACCACAGGAACTAATTCAAGCATGCCATTACTAAATCTGGCTCATCTGGAAGTCTCTAATCAGAGATAGAAAGCAAGCTTCACCTAAACATCTCTTTGCTGCTTGGTTATTGTCAAGAGTAGATGCTTATGCATAAAGTAAACCGTCCTGTGAACGTGGCTGGGATAGCAAAACCAGATTTGTTGTCAAGCCATAATAATAATGTGTGAAACAGTGTTGCAAATTCTCATTATTGAATATCAGTTCAAGAAATTCCGCTCAGGTTATAAGAAAAGTTCCAGTCCTTCTTTCTATGTCTCACCACGCTTAGGGAAGCCCCTCCTGACTGGCTGCTTCCTCCAACTTCCCCTGTCCTGGGTGGAATAACCAGACACAGGCTGAGCAGGAGACTGGCTCACCTCTCCTCAGAGCACAGAGTGTTAGTTTGGGGATCCTCTTCTGTTTTGGTGGGGAGTGGTCATAAAGGAATCGGAGAGGGAAGAATCTCACAATACCACTCTCACAGAAGGGCAATGGCCATCCCTTTCTTTCTGTATCTCACAAAAATTTCTCTCTGCTTCCCATTCCTCATGAGACCTCTGGCCTAGGGAGGGGCAGGAAGAAAACCTGAAGAACCTGGGTACACTCCATTATCTGCTCTAAACCAAGAAGGTGGGGGAAGACCTTACTGCAGTTACCTCAATCTTTGCAGACAGGGCCAAGAAACATGTATAAACCTAGAGACAGAAGTTTCTGATGGAGTTCTTGGGGTTGGGGAGAGGTAGAGGAACTTATATTTCATGAGAACTTGCAGATGCTGAAAGCTCTATACCTCCAGGTAACCATCCTGCCAGCAAACTTTCAGATTCCACATACTTTTAAATATTTCCACATTATTTTAATTGAATGAACTTATACTGCTTGACTGCATTTTACAGGATGAGAAAAACATACTTTGGATAAATAAAGGTCTTATATAAAAATACTTAGAAATGTTTTAAATCTTGCAATTCTGTTAGGTTTCAGTTAATTGCTGTCTAAACAAATCATAGTAACAGTGGCACCATGGCACCAACTATATAAATTATGAAGTTTACTTGACCACAAATGTTTGGCAGGACAATTAAAAAGGGTCCATTAACTAAACAGAATATTCACATTGATACAATCCAAATGTGAGCTCCATTAGTGGGCAGGATAAGGCACAGACTTTGTGCCATCAAAGGAAAGCTACTGTTATGTCAAATAAAACTGTGAAAAAGTGGTTCTTGATGTGATAAAGGCCTCTAATTTCTGTACGGGAGGGATAGTGTAAGCTTCTACACCCTGTGCCTAATACCAGCATGTCACAGCTCTGACTGGACGGGAACGTGTTGGGTCATAAGCTTCCAGTGATGCTCCTTTGCCAATACAGAAATCTGATCACACCTACACAATCTGAATAGAAGATCCTGTGCAAAACTGCAAGGAAGGAGAGGAAAAAAAACCCAGCACAAACAAACAAACAAAAAAGTCAACCAAGGTAGTGGTCAACATGTGCTGCTAGCAAATTATTTCCCAACTCTTAGCATGGCTATACATTTCATCTGATGCTTGTGATTACAGACCTGAGTAACTGCATTTTGTCTCCCTGTCCTCTCTGGCAGACGCCAATGTGCTCTGCTGTTCAACCTGTCTGTTCTCCCCAGAGGCCCCTGTATGGAATACTGCAGGCACATAGCTGCTTGCAGCTATTTGATGTATCTGTGGTTTCACAAGGAAAAAATAAATTTCTTTCAACCTGTTCACTCAAATGGACTCTGTTTCAACAGTTCAATTTATTTCCCAGAACCTCTGCGAGACAGAGAACTGGCTAAAGCTCAAACTTGGAAAAATGAAAGCAGTGTTTATTGCAGTTTAAAAGGAATAGGCTGAAGGTGGTACTTGTACTCCTTACTGAAGGTGTTCAGTGGACTCGATTATTTGCCTATGCATTTTTCAGTCTCAGATTTCCATTGATAGGTAGAGCCTATCTTCTCCTGCTCATTAACAAGTTGTGATCTCTCCATCTCTTCCTTGTGTTCTCAGAGAAAATAGGTTCACAATTGCAGCACTGGAAGTTCAGAACTTGTTCTCTGTTCTGCTGGTCAGGATGGCCCAAGAGCCTGCCCTCTCCTCCTCTGGCCAGCCATCACTGCGAAGGCTGGCTCTGCTGCTCCTGCTACCGCTTCCTGTGCTGCAGCGCTCAGAGCTGGTGACGGGTCTTCTCATTAGTGGGCTGCTGTTTGGGGATTTTATTTTCCCTGGTGACGGGCCAAAACTTGAGCTGGGAGATTGCCAGGTTGGATGTCAAGCATATTTATTACCTTTAGAATTGGTTGGGTTTAGCTAGCTGTTTATCCAGGCTGAGGGGTAACTTCAGAGGATTTGTGGGACCAGCTCTGAAAGCGGTGTTTGGTGTCTAAGTTATTTATTAAAGTATTTGGCAGTGATGGCAACAAGTGCGGAAGCAGCTGGAAAGCAATAGACCACTTTTGCTTGTATGGCCAAACAAGCTGGATTCCACCAACTGGTTGCAAAACAAAGCAAACTTTCATACATAGATGCAAAAAATCCAGGGGTTTTCTTACGGTTTGGTTTAAACAAATCCACCCCAAACCTTTGTAACCCTTTACTAAGGCATTTCTATCCTGCATGTGCCTCTTCTCCAAGTCAGACAGACTTGTTGGGAAACTAACTCCTCCTCAGTGTTTTTGTGCAGCTAAGTAGTCTTCTATGAATGGACCGTGAATCCACATACTATAGTGGGTTTCAGGTATCACAGCTGGATAAAGTCTTCTTAGTGCCTCTACACAACAGTAACACTGTCCTTGCTTTATTTAGATTACTTTTTCTGAAGCAGATTTCAGTTTGCTGCTTTGCTGTGATTGTACAAGGCAGTCTCAGTTTTGAGTGCCTACCTGCCCTGTTTTTTGTTAATGGCTGGCTTGGGGGATGAGAGGACAGCAGTGGATTTTGTTTAACCTGACTTTAGTCAGACTTTCAGCACTGTCTCCCACAACATCCCCACAGAAGCAGCGAGGAAGTGGAATTTACCTCAGTGAGGTGGACCGCTGCACCTCCAGGCTCAGTGGGTTATCCGCAGCACAAAGTCCAGCTGGAGGCCAGCCACTAGTGGCACACTCAGGGACCGATACTAGGTCTCATACTGTTTCGCATCTTCTTTAATGACCAGGACGCTGTGGCAGAGTGCACCCTCAGCAAGTTTGCAGATGATACAACACTGGGAGGAGTGGCCGATCCACCAGAGGGTTGTGCTGCCACCCAGAGGGATCTCAACAGGCTGGAGGAATGGGCTGACAGGAACCTCATACAGTTTAAAAAGGGGAAGTGCAAAGTCCCACACCTGGGGACAACCCCATGCACTAGCACATGCTGGGGGCTGACCAGCTAGAAAGCAGCTTTGCAGGTCCTGGTGGACCCCAAGATGACAATGACAGCAATGTGCCCTTGTGGCAAAGAAGACCAACAGTCTCCTGGGCTGCATCAGGAAGAGCACTGCCAGCAGGTCAAGGGAGGTGATCCTTCCCCTCTGCTCAGCACTGGAGAGACACACCAGGAATGATGGGTCCAGTCCTGGGCTCCCCAGTGCAAGAGAGACACAGACATACTGGAGCGAGTCCAGGGAAGAGGCATGAAGGGATGGGAACATGCCTCTTGGAAGTTTCAGGACATGTCAGATTTTCCCTATTTAGTTCTTCTATGAAGTAAGTGTAAAGAAAGACACAAATCTCCTGCAGGGTCTTCTACAGGCTGACAGGTCTCATTAGATATCAGGAGGACCAGTGGCACAAGCAGAGGCCCTGTATGACTGTCAGCTCACACACATCATCTGCCAGGGTGCCACCCAAAAGGAAAACACAACTGATCTCAATGCATCTGCACTCACTGAGTGGGACTTCCGTTACTTTACACAACTGGCTCAGTGCAAAGTGTCACAGGTAGCCCAGGTGCTTTTTGTACGTGGATCTCAACTTTATTTTGTGTAAGAGTAAATCTTTCATTACATTATTACATAAATTATTACATATATTTTATTAAAATCACAGTTTATTACAACTAAGATTTCAGAATGACAGTCCCCACAAACCAGACAGAAGGAAAAAAATGCAGTTAACCCACGCATTCACCAACATACCCAAAATTGATTGATTATGTGCTTCTTCCATTTACATTTTTCAAAAAAAGCTATTTACATAACAGAAAATACCAATAAAGCTATCTCCTACTTTTACTGAAGCATACACCTGCAGCAACAGACAACCACACTTCATATATATAATTCACTGCAAAGAACTCTATGTGTTTTGTTATGGAGAGACTAAGTATTGCAATGCAACTGTCTGTCCTTCGCTGTGTATTTCGGGTGACTGCACTTTCCACCATGCCTGGGCTGTAGATTGATGTAGTGAAGAGTTTGGACAGAAATGGATAGTAAAAAAGCAAACAAGCCAACAAAAAAATGTCAGCAAAACAAAAAATCCAGCATGATTGAACATCAGAACACAGGAGGCTAATAGAAGTAAAGTAGCATCTTTCAAAAGGTGAAATTTGTATGAAAAAGGAAAATAAAATAACAGATCCTGGAGAGCTGAGTGTAAAGGCACAGTAAGGTGAAAAAAAAAACACTTTGAGATGCATTTTTTTGAAAGCTTTAAAAATACTAATTGATAACTCAATGCTCTGAGCTTAGGTATACAATATTTAAAATTCTATTCAATATGATGGAGTACCTATTACATATCACTGTTTGAAAGCTCTGGGTCACACCATATTCCTTACATATGTGCATGGCCCAGGAAGAGTATGGTTTCTTGTTTTGGTCTATATGTACATAGTTCACTTGGGTAGAAGCAAATCATTCATACTCATAGCTACCCAAAAGAACTCTTTGGAAAGTGTTCTGTACCAACAGGAGAAGTTAAATACATTAAGAAATTCTTCCAGTTAGTTCTCAGTATGGTGAGTTCTTGCTTTTTACTCCTTGACATTATTTGTTATGGCATTAACTTCAGACCACTAAGAACATATTTGGGAAACTGTCTGTAAAAAAGAGGTGATGTGGAGAGAAGACATTTGCAATTCCACAAAGAAGAGGAAAGCAACACAGCCTGCATTTTATATTTCAGAAAAACTGTTAGTTAACAAGGAGAGAGAAATCTGTATGTTTCCACAAATTATAGTCTTGAAGGTTGGGGTGTCCTGTTAGTTACAGTGCTTTTCAACAGTTATGTTGTACAATGCAGCTACTACTGTAAAAGTAGTGAAAATATTTTACTACTTAAGCTTTTTTTATTAAAAGTGTATTAGAATATTTACAGAAAGGATCAACAATTAAAATCTTGAGGAACAGCTTATTTAATGCAGCTTTACACCGCTGTGTAAAAAGAATAATTGTGTAGTTTACACATATACCATGTAAATTACTATGGAAACCAGATGTAGCTTACACTACAAGGTGCCTTGTAACTCATCTCTGCTGAGCAATAAATCCCCCCCTTTTCTTCTTGGCAAAACTCTGAGAAACTTTACTGCTGTTTTCTATCAGCAGATACAACAGATGGCTGGCACATGCCTCCTTTACTAAGAAAGTGGGATCTCTACAGCATTACTTTGATCCTTGGTGGCATGTCTACAACAGCAAGATGCAAAATACCACAGCTGAGCAGAATCTAAATATTAAAGGTTTGGAGCTCTGCTCTCGATATGGGAACCCCCTGTCTAAAAATCATGCTCACAGTATGTAAACATCTTCACATTCCACATGGAAATTTTGATACAGAGGTCAGAAAACAAAGTATTTCCTCTGTTTGGTGACATGAAACCGCAGTGAAGGTACTACTGCAAATCCCAAAAGTGAGAGTTTATGTGACCAGACTTCCAGAACAGTCATACTTTTATTGGAAAAAAAAAATTAATTGTGTGTATGAGACATTTTTTAAGCTGAAAAGCATCATTGTAGTCACTGGGCATGAATAGGTTATTTACAAAAAGTTCAGCACTTCCTTTGAAGAAAAGTTTACTTTGAAGAATTACATGTTTTGAAATTCACTGGGTTTTGTTTTCTTTCAGTTTATCAAGGAAATAGTCATGTTTGAACAGAGCACTCTACTGCAACAGTGATATCTTAAAATTAGGAATGTTAGCTTCCCTCTGGACAAGGAAACAAAACTTCCTGGCATAGCTGGATATTCCATTTATCTTCACAGTCAGGCTATGTTTCAGCAATATAAGGTAATTCCAGAGAAAGCAATTGAGCTTCTCAGGGTTAATGGTCACTTTGCTGAGATCAGAACTAGCCTCCAGGAACTGTAATTACATACCATTCCTAAGCTCCACTTTACAATATAGAAATTATGCTAGAAAATGTACATATATCCCCTCTTCCTAAGAGGTGGGTATCTTTTTGCTCTACTCATGGTTATCAGTATGTCCTTGGTCAGAAGTAACCCAGCCTTCCCAGAAGGGACAGATTCAATTGCCTCTTTTTAAGGGCCCCAAGGACTACATGTTGGGATGCCCCCTCATCTCCTGACACATGTGCTCCTTTGACCAAAAGCTCTCCCAGAACAGCACTCGATCCTCTTACGCACACATGCACGTCTCCTGTCATAGGGCAGGACCACCACGGTCATATCACAGAAAGGCACGCATCCAGCAGCACAAGGCTGGATGTATCTTTAGCACATAACATACACACGATATCCATGCACCATGGGATGGATATATATCTATATCTATCTACCTATATAGGTATATATCTATATCTATATCTATATATATAGGTGTGTATATATATATATATGCATCCTCCAGTCACATGGGCCAAATCCCACTCATGCACAAGCACAGAACTGAGCAGCCACATGTCACAGCATGGGCAGGCATTCCACACCGTGCAACAGGAGAGGAGCCCTGAGGTACCCATGACAGCTGGGAGTAGGAAACAAGCTGCTACAGTCATTGAGCTGACCCCAAATATGTCTCCCATATCTAAAAGGAAGAAAGCAGCCTGGGCAGGTTGTGGCCTAGACTGATTTTATGGATCAAACCAGAGATTGCTACAGAACAAAGCTTCCAACTTGCTTTTTTGGTTTCTTTTTTCAACTCCTGCCTATTAAATCAACCCAACTGCTGCCCTGTCACTAAACACTCACTTCCTCTGCACTGATCAATGGGTTTTTTTTGTGTGATACAATTCTCTCCCACCAATACTCACTCATGTGTGAACTTAAATTTTACTGCCATCAAAAGTCCCACTGCAAGTTAAGCATATGTATTGGTGTTTGTGGATTTGAAGCTTAAATACCAGACACAAGTTCCTAAACAATGTAGAGATGATATTATCACTGCAATCTTTCCTTCCACTGGTGGACATAGTGAAACGTGCTGCAGCATTAGCATAACAGAGTCTATTCCTCTCTCATGAGGAATTATTTAAGTACAATCTTCCCCAGAGAGAAAGACCCTGTGTTGTGT
>NW_010319921.1:19610-19986 GCF_000700745.2 Antrostomus carolinensis
GGACTGTCCGGAAAAGAAGAAGGTGGAGACAACCTGGAGGAGAAGTGGTTGACCAAAACAAAAGACAACCATCAGCCTAAACAAAAGACAGACGGCCAGAGAGAGAGCTTCATTGCCATAAGGAAGGATAAAAAGATCCAAACCCGGTTCACCTGATGGAGCAGGAGAAGACAAAGTCCCCTGCAGCCCATGGAGATTCAATGGTGGAGCAGAGACCCATGTGTAGGCCATGGAGGACTCCACGTTGGAGCAGAGAAGCTGAGCCTGAGGGCAAGTGTGACTGGAATTGGGACCCCCAGAGTCGCTCGCTGCCAGAGCGGTGGTGGATCCCCAGAGAGGGGGGTAAGTCTGCAACCTGTGGATGGCCCCTAGAGCT
>NW_010319921.1:20279-23910 GCF_000700745.2 Antrostomus carolinensis
TGATTTGCAATTAATTAAATTGATTTTTTTCTTCCTCAAGTTTGAGTCTGTTTTGCCCGTGACCATAACTGGTGAGTGAGCCATCCCTGTCCTTCATTCCCAATCCCGTGCCCCCTTTGCTGTGTCTCCCATCCCATCTCACCAGGTTGGAGGAGTGAATGCAGGACTGCATGGTCCCACTGTGGGTCAAACCAGCACAGACCCCCAAAAGTCATTATTCCTTCCTTTGCAAAAACCATACAGAATAAGAGCAAGAAGCACACCAGTGAGCTCTAGTGGTTACACAGGTGCCTACTGTATGCTCTGTATTACCACTGATTTTTGCTTTTTTAAACCTTTCAGATCAAGGAGCAATCTTTGTAACTAACAATTTGCCCAGATTACATTTTTTCTGAAGAGAACATCACATCTGTAATCTTTCATTTAAATTCATAGGTAAAAAGTGCATAAAAACATAACATTCCCATTCTGCAGTACTCTAACCTTCTTGCAAGCCCAGCTCATCCTGACTTCACCAGAAAAAGCAGGTATTCAACACCTATAGACCCTTAAATTTTGAGTTTCCCTTAATATTTCCTAATAATTAATTAGAATTGATGGACTAAGGACTAAAAGCAACTAATGCTTTTCTTTATTTAACGTTTTCTACTGTAAACAGCTTTAATTGTTTGTTTACCCTACAAAATCTTTTCCACATAAAATGTGTCCAGGGCACAAAGGCCGCTGTATTAGAAAGGTAACCTCTAAATGTAGTGGGATTTTACCACTTCGGTTTACACAGAATACAGGTATAATCTAGTCCTTAAAATGTTCCTTTCAACACACATTTTTGAACTAGAATACAAACACACACAGCAGTGCAGGACTGAGAAGTATTGCCACTCCCTGAGCTGGATTATTTACTCACCTGCAACTTAGACCATTATTTCTCCCAAGAGCAGGTAGATTGAATCAACCCACAGGATATTTATAGCCACTTTGCACAGGTGTAAACAGGGATGCATGATAGGAGAGATTTAGCACTATCCTGTTGGAGATCCTAGGTGTGGTGGGTTGACCTTGGCTGGCTGCCAGGCACCCACCCAGCTGCTCTCTCATTCCTCTGTCTTGTTGATCTCAGGGCTAGGAACCGTGTAATGACATAGACAAGATCTCCTGTATCTGCTAAGGAGAAGTCTTATATCTATAGACCCAAAAGGGGTCTAGGCATATACTACTGACAGCCCCAAAAACCTTGGAGCTCTAGAGAAACATCTTCAGATCTCAGGTGGGGTACAAGGGTAAGAGATCTATAGGGCACAAGATACAAGACCCACAGAAGAAATTATTTCAATTTTACCAAACAGGAGACAACTATATGTTAGTTAAAAATTGTTTCACAGAAAGCAGTCTAGTACTTCAATATCTTGAATGCCTTTCTTCTTTCAGAGTACTAGTGTTTTTCCTTTTCCTATTTCTTTTCTTACTTCTCCCCTTTCCTTGTCTCCTCTTGTCTCTCCTTTCCTCTCTTTCTCCTTCCCCTTCCCCTTCCCACATCCCTTCCCTAACTCAGGAAATTTACAGACAAAACTATCCTGCCAGAATAAAGTTAACAAGTATTTAGTACTTTCCCGACTTGTCAGTGGAAACTTCTCAGAACCTGTATACTTAGAAACAAAACAGAACATTGAAAAAAAAGTTAAAATTTACTCATTTCTTCCCTTCATAAAATATTGGAAATTCTGTGAAAAAGATGCTGTGTTCACTTGCCACAAATAACTTGTATCACACTCTATTTGCAACACCACCATAGGCATTGTTCAATTAAGATATGTAGAAATGGTATGCCAACGATGTTGTTGCCCTGTGGATTACAGGAGAAATATCCATATTTTCTCCTGTTCCTTCTCATCAGGAAAAGGGCTGGGTGGCACAGGAACAATAAGTGCCCTGGTTTCCAGAGAAGATTACAAGAACTGTGTGCAAGAGGCAGCAATACTCAAACACCTCTAAGGTATGCAAAAATCAATAGGACTCTTTGTGCTAGCAAAAAATTAGACATTTTCTCTAGGATGTGAAGCATGTCCATTTCCCCGCCCCCCACTCCTACAACACCAGAGGGTTAAAACTCCTTCCTTAGCTGAGGCTGCTGTTTGAAATCCCGCTCTTCATCTGCAGACCTGTAGAAGTATCTAAATATCCACAGTCATAAGACTGGAGTGCCAACGTTTATATTAACTGTACACACAGAAGAACTTGTAAGGAGTAGCTAGATAGGATTATGAAATCTCCAAATGCAGAGTCTCTCAGTTTTGACCCATAAATATCTGAAAGTTAACACACTGTTCTAGGAACACCGTAGTGCAACCATTTAGGTATTTCACTTACTAGTTATGTTTTGTCTAACAGGAATTCAGTAATTCAGCAAAGAGGAGGGGGAATAATGGGTTAAACAGTTTTACTGCTGCTCAGAAGGGATTCTGTCCTGGAAGCTGCATCAAGAGGAACACTAGCCTATGCAGTCTTTAAGTCTTTGACTCTTCCTATCAAAATCAGTGCTACAATCATCTTTTCCTAATGAGCTACCTGTTGGCAGCAAAGGAGGGAGAGGAGAGCATAGAAAGAAGGACAAGTGCAGAAGGATAGGGTCCAGTCTAACATTTCAACCTTCCTTTCCAAGGAAGAAAACTACCAAAAAGAGGTAGTTTTATCATGGACAGCAACTGAAGCTAACAGAGAAATGGAGCAGGAACTATAGTCCCAAAACACACCAATCATTCCTAGTTATTTAAATGCCAAGCCTTGGCATACAAAGTTGTTTTCTCTGTAAAGCTGGACTGGAACGCCAAAGACCTTGAGCAAGTTGCTCAGCCTTTGTGAGTAAGTTTTGTCTCTCCACATTCCCCTCCCTCTCTAAAAGAGGAGGTGAAGCGTTTCCTGAACTCAAAGGCTTTATGAGGATAGCAAAAATTACAAGAGCCTCAGACAACACCTCAAAGCCAAACAAGTCCTGTAGTTATGAAGAGTATTTTAAAACAACCAAAACCACAACCAAATTTGTGAAGCTGCAATTAGCTGAATTATACAGCCAATTTTCACTGAATATTTGAAGGTAAATATTATTTCATCTTTACTAAGCTCTTTATTGTATAAAGTCAATGTTCAGCATTGTAAAAATGAATTCATTTTATCCACCATTTTTAGGTTAATTTTTTTTTTCTGTATGCATGATAACGGATGCTAACGTGTTTCAGCTTTATGCAAATTTCACATATGTTGCCAGTGTGTCAAATTGTGCATATGTTTCTTCACGAAAATATGTCACGCATTCTTATCTTTTCAACAAAATAATCCAAAGGGGTTCAATACACTGCAGATTTACGTGGTTTTTGCAGTTAAACTTGGCAAAATTAAGTCTACATAAGAGAATTATTATTTACCAGGACTATGCATTAGGTGTGCATGTTGAGTGAATAGAGATCCACGAATAATAGGTAGTCTATATCCATAAGCTAAATAAAGTTGAAAGAAAATCGCATCCACGTAACTGCTGTCAGGTAAAATTTTATTGACAGCGAAGGCAGCCGGTGTCTTCTTCCTTGTGAACCCTGGCAGCTCACACCGCCCCTGCCTGCCAGGTCCTCCCCTGCCC
>NW_010319922.1:0-37275 GCF_000700745.2 Antrostomus carolinensis
GTGAAAAAGAGAGAGAGAAATATGGAATTCTTCAGTGTTTCTCAGCTGTCGGAATGCTTTTCAGGGGGAAAATACAAACATCTTGGGTTTTTGTGGAATGATTTGCAAGTGTTGGAATGGCTTTTTTATTAAGGAATTGATGGGTTTTAGCTGTTCAAAAATCTGGCATCCTAAGCACAGGATTAAATATGGGTGCATAGATACATGGGAAGATTTTTTTCTACTGTGTGTGATGTACCACAAATAATCACAAATCTAGAAGGAACTCATTTGCTGCGCTTGTACAATTTTGGCACTGGGTAAACTGCTTCCATGACTATTTCACTTCTCAAGGATAGCTCCCCACAAAACAAACAGTGTGCTTGAACATCATGTAGTACTATTTTTTTCAAATTTATTATTGCTCTTCTTGAAATCCTTAAGGAGCACCAAAATGAGCATTGAACAAAGACCACATGCCCTTCCCATTGTACAGTCCAGGTTATCCAACTGTTAAGAGATGCTAGCCTATGCACAAAGAATTTGAAGCTGTCCCACATTAAATAAGTGTAAATTACATGGCTGGGGCAAAAACTTCGCCCCAAAAAATTGGAGGATTAAACCTTTGGATTAAATTGTTCACGTTAGTTGTTTTCAAAACATGGCAACAGATATCCCCTCTTCCTCCACTGATAATTCAGACAAGAAAAAAACTGAGAAAGGCATTGCTTTGCAGAATTGCAGCATCTCCTGAAACTTGTTTTCTCTTTCTAACAGTTCTGATGAACTATTTTGGTCCTCAGCTATGAATTATCTTTGTGAAGGAAATTCCTTATGAAGGAACAGCTGCATAAGTTGGAGTTTCTAAGGTTGACATGAGAGTACTTTGTGTCACTTGAAAAGCTATTGAAAACTCTCATCAAATACTGACATTTCAAGACAGTCTTCTTTTGCAGAAATCTGAAATAACTTTAGCCAATTTTGCATCTCATCAAAACTCAAAATATAGATACCCTGACTGCTGCAATTTTTATCACTATTTTCTCATTTCTGAACAGTATTATAGTGCTTTTTTTGACAAATATTGAGTTGTAATAATTTGTTTCATATCAAAATGCATATTGAATTATATCAAAAGTTTTGTGCCTGTGGAAAATTACATACAATTTTCATGTGCACATTCTGAATACTTATTTGGAATAATAATCTGAAAATGAGATGATTTTCACTCATATACTCATGTATTCAATTTTGGCACAGGGTACCTGAACTGAAATTATGAACTAAGAACTGATAATACATATCACGTATGGTACAATTCATTCAAAAAATCAATATATTTAAGGACCATTTAGAGAATCTGTAAGGGTTGTCAAGAGGTGTTGTTTCCTATGTCAATATCAGGTAATTTATGAGCATTTCAGCTACATCCTGTTCACAGCAACACTTCTCTGAAGTGCTAAAACAGATTTCTCAAAAGACTGTGGAACCAGCTTCTCAGATTCCTCAACTACTCTCTCAAGAGCTGACGTTACATCACATTGGAAAAATGTGATGAATGGAAAGACTTTATTACTCTGACTGCATTCAAGTCTGGGTCCAGCTCACACTCCACAACTGCTCCTCCAGGTTCAATTCAGAGATGGTTAATTTCTTCTGTCTCTATTGTTCTGTAAACTTCCTCGAGGACGTAGCTTGGGGAAAGGAGTGACCTCATGAGCTAGTTGAATGCTCAGCTCCTGTAAACTTCCTCACAGCAATAAAGTTTGGGGATGTAGCTTGGGGAAAGTAGTGACCTCATGAGCTAGTTGAATGCTCAGCCTGTTACCCTGCGGTACTGCAGCTAGGTTATGTATCCTGTGTGATCACTACAGCAGTCTGGTGAGCCCATCTGTGTCGACAGCACCGTAGGGTCCAATCTTCAACTGAGGTAGCTCAAGGCTGGTGTTCACCCTGGTTTTCCCCTGTGACATGTCATCTAAGAGTCCAGCTCTGGTACTGCAAAAAATCATACCTGACTTTGGCTCAGCCTGGCACTGAACAATGCCTCTTGTAAATATCTACTGCAATGAAACAATTATCTCCAGAAAGACCTCAATGTTGGCAGGCCCAACCTCCTATATAGGGTTTGTGCCCTGTGGGCTAAAGAGGAAGGCTGACTACTTCCAAGCAATATGCAAAAATCATCTTGGGATGTGCATGTGGAAGGGTAAACTGAAGGGGTCCCTCATGCACCAAGGAATAATCTTTAATCATGGTGATCCTAAAATCATGGTGATTCTGGTCTTGAGGCCCGTAGTCTTCACAATGAACATAGTGAGTCAAGGCCACCTGGGATTGCATGCCTGAAAGCAAAAAAAAAGCAGATGCTAAGGAAGGAATATAAGCCTTGGACAGTTATATAGTAATACTTATTCTGAATACTCTCCAACCTGCAGGAGCCTGCAGCTCAAGGACTTCCCAAACCAAACATGGTTCGTATACATGCAGTAATTCTTAGTGGACTTCCCTTCATGAACTTGTCTGGTTTCTGCTTGAATCTGTGCAAGCTCTACACATCCCCAGTGTCTGGCAGCAAGGAATTTCATAGCTACACTATGTATGAAGAATACCTCTTTTGGTTTCTTTGAATGTGCCACTTGTTGGCTATTCACGTATCAGAGAAGAAAAAAAAACAAGTGGTCCAACCTTTTCTCACCACTCAGGAGCAAGAACATTTCTCTACTTAAAGTTACACAGATCTACAAGAATCTATCCAAACACTGGATAAACATGACATAAAAGTAATCAGCATTTCGTGCACTTCCAGGTGAAAGTTTAGAGAATACAAAGCATTTTTTTTTCCACTCCAAATCATCCCAATTTCAAGGGCATTTGTACCCTGACTTTCCACAGAACACTCAGCTAAAGCATGCCTCATTAGCTCACACACAAACCTTCATGCCTCCGTAATCCAAATTTCTTTTCTCACCTTCCTCAGATGGTATTTTTTCCCTCACTGCTGAAGCTTAAATTGATTTACTGCCCCCCAACACAATTCAGATGCTCTGTGATTTCATGGCCCTTTTAAACACTCCTCAATGGCAACCGATATGGAAGCTCCGCTCAGGTCCTCGCATTTAACATCATTTGATTCTTCTTTCCCTGTCCTCCATCTCCCTCACTTCCCCTTATTTGTATTCTCATCGGTGTCACATTAAATGCCGTGGAACACGCTTTTAGGGTAATAACAGGCCTGAAGTTTATGAAATAAAAGATTGATATCAGCTTCATAAAACTCAGGGGAAGCAATATCTTTTCTGCGTCTTGCCATCCCTTTAACTGCAGCTACCTTTATACATTGTGGAGGGAGAGAAGAGGGTTTGGTTGTTGTTTTTTTTTAAAAAAAAGGAGAAAAAAAGTAGGTATCTCCAAACAGGAGTGGGATTTTAGAACCTGATGTACCGTTAATTTCTTTATCACTTCAACAGGGAGGAAGCTGCACTTGCTTCTCTGTGTATTTCAGTGGTGTGTTTCTTTCAAGGGGTTGGCAGTCTTTTTCCTTAAATATCACTAGGTTCTGGAACATTCAGACTTTGTAACCAGTGGTTTATAGCCATCACACACTGAAAGGGCAACGAATGAAGAAATCGTCTATTATTGCAGATAAACAGAACATATGCCAGTTATCAGGATGGAATGAGAAATGAGGAGGTGAAATCAGGCTGGAGGTTTACACTGATACCCAAGCTGGTGGCATCTAGGTACCGCCTGTTAAACCTGTGCCATCAGGCTGATGATCTCCCTAACCTGTTTTAGCAGCAAGTTGGTTCTTCTGCATACGGACCTGAAGCCACATTTGGATTAGGGTCATACTCACAGTATGTATTAGAGGCTTGGGGTACAGGACTTAATTTGGGATCCATTACTTCAACTTCCACTCCATCAGATCTAACTGCTTCAGAGCAGTACCTGTGTCATACAGAGTCTAGTGCAGCTACAATAAGTGAGGATTGATTGTAGATCTGACAAAGTTCAAGGACTCTGGCATGGCCATCCTTTCTAGGTTTGTACACCAATTCAACAACATGAAGCTTTTGAGAAAAACCTGCCTGCTTTTATTCCAGGAGAAAACGGAGAAGTAAGAAGAGGTAGCAGACAGCCACAGAATCACAGAATAGGGGTTGGAAGGGACATCTGAGGTTCATCTAGTCCAAACCCCCTTCTAGAGCAGGATCACCTGGAGCAGATTACACAAGAACATGTCCAGGCAGATCACTCAGCCTTACAGTACTTGGGAACACTCTCTCTCCAGGAAATTGCCCATATGTCTTAAAGCAGCATCTCCCATATCCCTGTATCTCTCCAAATCAGTGCCATGTGAATCTTACCGAAGTTTTTTGCCAAAGATTTTCTCTTTTGCTGACTGGTTTTGCTATTCCCAATTCACAATTTAACACTTAGTTTTGCAGGTTGAGAGGCTGACATAAGTACATTTAAGATGAGGAAAGCTCTTTCTGTTCTATTTTTCTTACTTTTTTTTTTTTTTTTTGGAAGTCACTGTTGTGTTTTTTACCCTTGATAATAGATCTTAAATTCAATGAGAATGTAAAAACCATTGTATTTCATCTTTCTGCTTCACTGCCTCTGATTACTGGATTTTTCCCCTTTTCTAATATTTTTTAATGTCACCAATTTAACAAAACTTTCTGAAATGGACAGATGAGGGGTGGGAGAACCTGAAGAAGCAAGCTACCTTGCCAAAACCATCCCACTAATCCCACCAACTTGTTAGTGCTTGCCAGAAGCAATTGCAAAGCAATAAACAGACTTTTTATGAAGGGCAGCAATTTTGTATTTAAAATGGGCCAAACTGTACCAGTTCCACCTTCCTCAAGTGTCAATGGGCAAACTGTTGTAACACAGCTATCATAGAAGAGACAT
Source organism: Antrostomus carolinensis (assembly GCF_000700745.2). Classification (NCBI taxonomy): domain Eukaryota; kingdom Metazoa; phylum Chordata; class Aves; order Caprimulgiformes; family Caprimulgidae; genus Antrostomus; species Antrostomus carolinensis. The sequence continues at coordinate 4,903 of NW_010319922.1, forward strand.
GACTCTTAGCTTAATAAACTCAGTGGGAGTTTCTGCACAGGATTTTCTCTGAGCTCTGGAACAGGCTCTATAGATATCGAAACCACAGCCCTCCACAGGGCTATGCCAATAAGTGTTCCTACAAAAGTGGTGCACAATGTCCCAAGTTGGAAAATAAGGAGAAGATTTTGAAATCTTGGGTTCAAATAAAGGATTTGTCCATTTTTTACTATATCCTTCTTCCTTCTCCCTTTTCAGATTTTTTTTGTCTGAGGGCGTGAGCCCACCTCAGCTCAGCGGCTGATGACTGACCATGTGAAAAGGGAAGGCAGCCAGCAGGGTTGCAACATCAAAGAAATGGGCAGAGGATTAATAGATAGCAGAGAGCTGTGTTGTCATGTAATCACTGAATATAGTCCCTGAGTATAGGTCTTTCCCCTCTAATCCCAACATCAAGCCCATCAAGGTGTGTTCATAGTCACGGGGATGTAAAAATAAAGTAGTTATCAGAAAAGTGCTTAATAAACCAATGTAACATTTCCTAAAGGACTTTGGAGCATGACTGAAAAACTTTCACAAGCATCATAACTTGCTCTGAAAGGGTAATACAGCCACAGCTCTTAAGCAAAGCAGGCTTTAGGTTGTAGAGTAAAAGAACATTGCAGGGCTGAGTTAACCATCAAAGAAAATGGAGTAAAAGAGCCCAAACTGACTGAACAACCATTGGGTTCACAGCAGGTCCTTCTTTTCTGAAAAATATTAAAGGATGAAGTATTTTTTCCTGCCCAGGTGAGGGGACCTCTCTGGGCGTGGCACAGTTGACTCTACTGAAATAAAATAGTTCTGTAAATACCTTGGGTTTGTTATAGGAAGTTAACAATGCCCCAACCTAAAATCAGATCCCAGCTTTGGTGAAATACATAAGTAGATTGAATGAACCTTGTAGGTTGGAGAAATATCTCCTACCTGGTCGATTAATATTGCAGACTAGAGGATTATTCACTGAAAAGCTAAGGGGATTTTACATTGACATACAACTACTGGATTTAATCTCTAGCCTGTATTGCCTTTGCTCCTCCAGCCCATCTCCTACAGCTGCAGGGATTTGGCTCTTTCTCTGCTTTACAGTCTTACAGAGTTAGAAGCATATCCAACAGCACTTCAGGAGCCACTTCTGGCACTTGATAAACAGCTCTAGATGCAGTGTTGATAATGTGTCTGGAGACACATGTTCGGTGAGAGTTGCCCCTGGAGCAACCTCTGTCCCTGAGTTCTGCTTCACTCTGCCTAGATCTCCGAGCTGCATTCATCTGATGTCACAGGCAATGGCTATTTAATAACAAGACATATCAAGAGGGAGCAGATGAGGGGAAGATACATGACTTACTGAATAATAATGCAGAAATTCAATGCACTAGAGCATTTTGATTTAGCCATTTCAGGGACTGGCAACCCACAAAGCAGTACTTCACCCGCTACAAGAACATTCCAAAACTGAGTAAGGACAGGGAGGAAGTACACGAATAATATCCTGGGACAAGGAGCAGACAAATATTTAAACCCTTAGCCAACTGCTTCTCAAAACAGTCCTTCTCTTGCCACTGCAGACCCTTCCCTCACTGCTATTTATCTGAAAAAGCAGACAGTAAAAATAACTGAGACAAAGAAAGAAGTTTGCTAGGTCTCTGGTTCATTGATGGTGGCCAGAACCAGCAGAAGCAGTCTCATATTGATCCCAGCTTGCTGGGAAGCAGATGTGGAGACCTGGAAGTTCAGCAATTCTAAGTGAAAGTATGGACAAAGAAATAATTTTCTTAAGCAGAATGTTGAAAATAACTGTAATAGAAGTTCTTTCTCTCAAAAAGACGAGTTTGGTCACCTTGAATCAGGGTAGCTGGATCCAGTCCCATATTGCTACCAAAGCAACTCAAACCCAGTATAGTCATGTAGACACCTAGCTCAAAAAAATTAAAAAAAAAAGGTCAAAAGAGCCTGGGAAGGCAGCACAGAAAAGTACTTATGACTTGATTGTTCCTGAGAAAGCTTTTGCAATTATTGCAGCCCAACATCAAACTTTACTGACTGCAAGCAATTCTTACTTTCAGATACTTCTACTTATCACTTCTTCCTGAGGACAGAAACACTGTCACACTTTTTACAGCTCTGCAAGGAGAAATTAACTGTTTGTTTTACCACTCAGTTCAGAGTGGGTGAAGATTTCAGATATAAACTGGAGGACCATCCATGGGCGCAATGAAAAACACAGTCATGAAGGTCATTTCATGATTCACTTTGGTGACCCTAGCCTTTCTCCCAGTTTGACCTTTCAAAAAACATTTCAACTCTGAACAAAGTGCAAATATATAACAAATGTTTCCTCTTCCCCACTCCATTCCACCCTGTCTTTTGAAGGTCCTCTCTGCCCAGATTTTATTTCCAGTGCTGTACATATGTGCCATTAGCATTTCCACAGAGGTCACAATTTTTCACCAGCTCATAAGGACACATATTTTGATGCAATCCATCAGAGGCCCAGTTATATAGATATCCAGAGGTCAAACTGAATGGGAAAATCTCACTGATCCATCTGAAGATACAAACTTCATGCACAAACTTCTAAATTTCCATAGTGCAACATCTACATTACTTTTTTGAGCATTACTTGTGTATATACATATATACACATATAAACCCCCACACATAGGATATTTATAGCTGTAAATACACACACCCCATGCATGTTGACATATAAAGGATATGGATGTTAATGTCTCCCCTGGTTCTCTAAATTTTTACTGTTACCACTTTTTTCCCTGACAACAGCAGTTAGGAGCTGTAAAAATGGCTATTTTTGGATATTAGGCATTCCACATGCCCAAACATTAGTCCACATAAGACATTTCCATGAGTTCATAGTTTTTTACACCTTAATAATTATACCTGTAATTCCTCAGTTGAAAATCTTGAATTCAATTTTGTTTATGGTCCAATAAGAACTCATTATGAAAGAAAAAGGTAAGAGTTTCTCTTTCTTCCTTCTTCGTAACTGGAGTCCCAGCAGACACATCATAATTTCTATCAAGAACCCTTTAAGCATAGGTTTGTCTTGTCTGCTTCCTTACAAAATTAGTTTGGAGGCAGCTTGATTATAAATAAATTTCAATACAAAAGGGAAGAGACACAAAAGAAAATGCTGGAACCTGACTCCCCTCTGCAAATGCCCATTGATTAACTTTGTTAGCTTCATGGCTCTAGGATCTTCTGATTTCAGTGTACCACTGCAAAATGATAAAAAGTTAGGTTAGTGGCATTTATTTATTTATTGCTGGCAACAGAACGACACCAACATGGTGTAAGGAGAGGAAATTTTCTCTTGGTAAAGATTAAAACTGTGATTTGGGATATTGTTTGAAGACATGGTCTAATTAAAAAAAAAAAAAAAAATTCAATTAAAGAGCTTTGGAAAGATCTATGTGTCTAATCATCAGTCATACATTATTAAAACAGTTTAAGATATCATTTGCTATTTTTTCATGCCTAGGAACTTTAAAAAGAACAATAGCCAAAAAATGGTCCTAAAATGAAGAAGTGATCAAAACTTTTGAAATTTTGTGTTAACAGAATGTTTTTAAAAATACATTTTAAAATACTGTTTCAACTCATACAGAGAGAGAAAAATATAAATAAACCTTTGGGAATTCAGTTTCACAGAGTTGCTAATTAAAACATCTCAAAGGTCCTGTGCTTTACCAAAAGTGTCATTTTTGTTGGCTATGATTCTGCAAAGTCTCATCTTAGCACTAGATTTTGGGAGATTTCACCTTAGTGTGTCAGAAAGCTCATGAGGAATCTGTGAGAAAGATCTCACTTCTCTGGTACTTCAAGCAAATATTCAACTGTTTTGGTATGGGGGAAGAAAATCTCAGGCAGATACATTCTAGCATAAATTCTAATTTTATCTGTGTACAATTTAATGCAGGATTGGTCTCAGTCTGTCTCTTCTTAAGTATTCTACATGTAACCCAGTAAATAGCGTACATGAAAATCCTCTCTTCTCAATCCATAAAGAGCATGAAAGGTTGTAGCCTCAATATGCAGATGCTCTGCTTCTCAGATCAGTCTGTACATCTGTAGCTCTTCAATCCAATTCCCAGCGTGTAAGTTAAATACCCACATGCACTGTGTGACAAAAGGGTTGTGGGAAAGATGATCCTGCAAACTCTGTGGCTGAAGCCAAAGGAGAAGATAGCTTCTTTATTCTGTCTGTCTTGCACTTCATAACCAACTTGCAACCTTCATACTTCTGCATTTACATGAGCAGGGAGTGTGAGAATTCATCAGTTTCTTGCATTTTATATACTATGATATTAAGGTCTTCTGTCCTGTGGTCAGGCCTTTAAGCGGTCGTCTTTTCTTCTCTCCTCTGCTGGAGGACTGTTGTGATTTTGGTTTTGGATGCTACATCCATCAGAAGAATTATACACATATACCATAGGCTGTCTCAGACACTTCTCTTTGCATGTTCAGTTTCTCACTAACCAAGAGTAAAAACACTATACAAATAAGCCCGATAGAAATGGCTACAAATAATTTATTGATCAGGAAGGAACAACCCTATAGCATATATTAGAAAACAGCCACTTTCCCATCAGTTGCCAGACCACACTAATGGAAAACCTTCAAGAAAACCCAAACTTTAAATGTTGGACGAGATTATGTTTATGGGTTTTTTCCCTCCATGGAAAGCTTGTTTTATTTCCATTAAGTGCTGTTTTATTTTTTCCTTTAGAAACAGAATAAATAAATATTGTACCAGAGCCCAAAAGCAGAGATAATTAAAAATACCAGGATAATTGACAATTCAATAGTAAATCACTAGTGCAAGCACTGAAGTTTAAATTGGAGTTTAAAATTCCTCCAGCTTTTGCTAATCTTTGATGCTCAAGGGAACAAAGAAAGTTTTTGTTTTGGAAAATGTATGATTTTTATGTGACAATCCCCGTTTGGGTTTTTTTAGCCTGATTTCCTAAAGGAATAAGGTACCTTGTCAAACTGTCCAAACATTCCTCCCTTAATTGCTTTTGAACACACTTGCTAATTTCAACCACATTTGAAAGAGGGAGGTAAGTCCCAGGAACAGTGATGTTTCACAAGCTTCACTGAACTACCAGGTTAGAGAAGTGAGACATGAAGGACATCTTGCATCCAAAGAGGGACAGGGAGCACTCAGCTGCTACACACCCTGGCTGGGAAGGAGGGCTGGCAAGTCATCACAGGCAGGGACCCAAGGGTGACACGGGCATGCAGAGGACTAGGGTGGGTAATGGGACCTGCTGCTGTTCTGGTGGGAGAGGTGACAACTGCAAACACATATGTAACCTGACTGCTTTGGTGCTTATGAAATCTCCAGTTAATTTTTTTCAATCCCAAATTTCATTCCCTTTTTTTTTGCCTTTCAGGTGATTTTTAATCACAGATTCAAGATACCAGAAGTTTTCATTAAGTCAAGGAAGAAAATACCCATTTATTAAATTCCATGTCATGTGGAGAAGGATTATTACTGTATTATTACTATTATTATTAAATTATTATTTAGATGTCTCCTGCTCATATTTAACTAAGACATGATTATTTAAAACAAAACAAAACAAAACAAAGTTTTGAGCAAACCTTCTCAAGTTGGCCAAACCCACTTCTGCCTCATCACAAGGTAGACGAGACTAGCAAACTTTCCATGGAAAGCAGAGGCTAGAGGCAGAGAGAGAAGGGACAGGGAGACAAAATAGCCATGCTGTAGATTGTAAAAATCATAGTTTCTCATATAGAAAATGATGGATATATTAGGGGGAAAAAAGAATTAATTCCTTTAGCTGTAAAAGGCCTCACAGTCTATTACCATCAGCTTGTGGAAGCCAGTAGCCATCATGGCAGATGTCTTTTCTTTTCCAGTACTTCAAGAAATTAAACTGTCATTCTTCATTTCAGCTGATGGTTTCACCATGGTATGATGCTCTGCTTAAGAGGGTTTGAATTCAAAACAATCCCTTGCCTTCACAGTCTCCCATATAGGATAGGAGTCTCCTGATTAAATCCAAGATATTGCATTCAAGATATCAAGGCAAATAAGGGCTGGCAAGCATGAGGTCAGATTGTATTTTTGGCAATGAAATACTCCTACTGTAAAGCCTGAAGGGCATCCAGAGCCTGAAGCTCTACTTTATAATTTGGGCTGGGGAACAAGGACTTTAAGTAATTTGAAGATAAGACCCCCTCAGTCAAGTAGAGACAAGATCACAACGGACAAACTCCCAACACAACTCTTAGTTTGGCAGGGTTACACCCAAGATAAATCCTTCTTCTTTGTCTTCTGAGAAAGGCAACAGAAAATTACTATTTAAAGTGTCATTAAAGTACAAAGTTTCTTCTCTTAGTCTTTCCATAAATTTTGCTGTACTGATTTAACACCACAATTGTGCAAACTGTTGAGAACTCTTTGTTTCCCCAGGGACTGTAACTTTGCATGAGGAAGAGGAGGACAGAAGGAGCAAGTATCTGGATGTGGAGCTCATAATTCAGGTGGCGGTGTGTATAGCTGGAGCAAGGAGGACATTCTTCCCAATGCCTCATGATTTAGTGGTGACTCGGTAAAATGCTCACCATGCCAAAGGTGGGAAGTGAAAAGGTTTCCTGTATTTAATTCTGAGGGAAACTTGGCAGAGATTCTCACTACACTGGGAAAAGAGTTATTGCCCTTCAGTTGGCAACAACAATTCACATTTCATTGTTTCCTAGAAAAACAGCCAAACTGTTAAGTCCCTGTTTCAGGGCTAGTGTAGATCAATGGGAATTGCCAGTCCTTCTGCCTTTCTAACCTCCTAAAGAAACTCATCCCACCTCAACCTGAGTTTTGTTGTGCCTTTCTTGTTCTTTAAAGCACTCAGAGATGCTTTAAAGGCTGGTGTCATACACCAAGACCTCTGAGGATTAAGGGCTATATGGGCAGGAAAATATTTCTTCACAGAAATGGCCCCATGTCCTGAAGCATAAGGATTGATAACCTCCGTAAATTTTCTCTTTACCGGTGCAATAGCTGGTGTTATTCATATTCATGTAAGTACCTAATCCTTTCCTGAATTATTTGCCTTATATCAACTTAAGTTCACAAAATAACTTTATAGGTAGCTGCCATTTTCACCTCTAAACTTTCCAGAATGCTCTTGCCAGTGGACTTTTAGCAAAGTACTGATTTAAGGCTGATAGCTTGCACTTTGAAAACCACAAGCTCACTTTTTACAGAGAAAAGAGACCAGACAGGTTTGATGGCTTGCATTCCAGTAACAACAAAACTCATTGACTGGAGACAAAAATGACCTGATTACAGAGAAAAATCCCAAAGTGACTAAGAAACTGTCCTCTAAGGAGATTTAAAAAATGCAATGGAGAAAGTAGTTGGGATTTTGAACTCCTTCTGAACACATCTCTCTCTGTCATGCAGACACCTTATCAATTGGTTGAAGTAGATGGGAATATGCTGCTTTCCTTTAAAGGCTGCAATAATTTTTTTCTGCACTTCTAAAGCAAGGAAATAAGAAATTTTAACTCTTGAAATCACACTTAGTTCTTCCATATATCCTACTTCATGCTATGTCTCATTGCCTTGGACATTTACAGGCTCATCACTTCACTTTTTGCTTAAACACCCAATAACCTTAAGCCTGCCCTTACAGCTGTTAATACAATTACTGCACAGCCCTGTATAATTAGCAGAACCTCTCATGTGCTTAAGACACAACAGACATCTGCATTTTGTCTTGTTGTCTGTTACAACGTTTACCAGCACTAAATTTATTTCAGCGAAAAAGGAAACAAATGTAAAGAATTAACAGAAAGTAGGTTACCACAAAATGAGAGAATCTCCTAATTTAACATTTCAAATACGTTTAGTGGCTGCTAGCGCAAGGGTTCTCGAGGAGTACAGAGTAGACAATGATTAGCAGTGTCTCCATAGCAGGACTGTTCAAATCTGATCAGGCACTATTGTCAGACACAAAGTTTGATGGGTTTTTTTTGAAAATGTGATAGCTACAATACATTTTTCTTTAAAAAAAAAAGAAAAGACTTTAAAAAATATGATTTAGGAACATTCAGGTTAAATCTGCATAGATATAAATCCTAACCTCAAGTACTTCAAGATCAGGGGACAGGCTCTTTTTGAAGGCATTTGGTATCTTGAAAAAATAACTTTATTGTGAATGAATCTGTTCACCCCAGAAGATTTATTTTTGTTGTGTTTTGGACTGTGATCCTATGTTGTGTGCTGGAGGTTCATTTGCACTGAGAGAAAAATAAAATCACCAGTGATACAAGATTCTTATTCTCTTCAGTGTGTAATCTTCTATTTTAAAAAGCATGCACCCAGGCTGTTTTTCCTGAGTAGTGCAGCGATGAAAAAAAGTAAGTAGTTTCCTTGGTAAAAAAATCACTGCCAGAAATCAGAAACCCTGAGAGGTTATGGTTTTTATCCCAGTCTCCCCCCACTCCCCAATTTTCTCTTGCTAGTCCTCTTCTTAGCTTTCCTGTTTTCCCAAGTCCTGCAGCCTGCAGACCTCAAGTATCTTCTCCACTCCTTCCACAGAAAATACACCTCATTCTAATTAATTTATTCTGACTTACAGCCCAATGCTATGGACAGTGGTTTCAAGGTCTGAAGCTCCTTCATTACTTCAAGTGGTTTAACTGGCTTTTCCACTGAACTCAACTCCTTGTAGCATCCAGGAGTCTGTGACTGACCAGATCGAACACCACTGGTGTCCTTCAGCATTACAACATCTAACAAAATGACATTTTGAGGTGCAGAAGAGAAGACTGAAACTGTTTCCCTGCTCAGCTAGAAAAAGCTTAGAAAGGACATTCTTGTGCTGTCCATTTTTCATCCTTTATAGAAGTCCATGAGGGTGTTTACCAGCACTGATGGACTGATCAGCTTCTAAGACAGACATTTTTCCTTATATCCAATTAAATTTGCACATGCACTGACTTCTTACACCTGCCCTCTTTCCCAGACTTTCTTCCCTTCCCTGAGGTAGGTCAAAGAAAGTGAGATTAAGAGTCTACAGAAGAGGGAAATTAATCCAGAGAGAGGACTGAAGTTGAAGTAGTGGGAAAAAAAAATCTATTTGCAGGAATATGACTGTTCTTTCTGCAGATATTTAAGGATCCTAGAAAGTGATAAACTGGCAATGAAAAACAACAACTCTCTGAACTACTCACCACAGACAGAAAGAAAAAACAATTAGAGAATTTACATTAATACAACCACTAACCCAGTCAATGCTTTTACACGGCTCTCTATACTTGTTCTTGAAACCAGAGCCAAAAAAAAAATATTTCTATGCTCTAACAAAAGATGTGAATTCATTTGTATTTTTTCTCATCAAGTGCCATAATGAAAGAGGGAAATGAAATGTAACTTTACTGTTCGATCAGTAAAGCTGACAACCGACAATAAAAAGCATTAATCTAAATTAGCAGCGTAGGAAAAAAATGACACCACACTGTCTCTACGATTGGATGGAATTGTTACCTATCACTGAAGGCCACCTGATGAAATCTGAGTGACTGTTAATTTGCAGGGATCATGATTGCAACTTACTATTGTACATGATACTTCCTGCTTTTCAGAGCAAATTGTCCAAGTAGGTGTCACCAATAGAAACATATTTTTAGAAGATGAGGATGTCAGCTGAAAGCATCAAATCTTTCCATAGGGAAAGTAGTCAGCTCTTTAAAACAACCAGTTACTTTTCCATTCCCCTTCCAAAACCTCCAGTGTCTTGTTGGACAATTTTCCAAACATTCAAGGTCAGGCTGGATGGGGCTCTGAGCAACCCGATCTAGTTGAAGACGTTCCTGCTCACTGCAGGGGGGTGGGACTAGATGACCTTGAAAGGTCCCCTCCAACCCAAACCATTCTGTGATTCTATGATATCAGTCTTGCTCCCCTCCCAGAGCTTCTACATGGTACACAGTAGGTGTCAGGCATCTCCTGCTCCTCCATGCCCATACACCTTGGCTGGTTTAGAAGTTTGCTTCCCATAGGCAAAAACAGCAGGGAGACAGAGCCTCTCTTTCTAAACTCTCTGACTTCAAAGGATTCTCCCAGAGCTCCTGCAGCAGGAAGCACCTTAGAGCTGCTCCCAGAGGCATCCTGTGCATTTTCTCTACTGCAACATTCTGTGTTTGGTGAACTCAGGGGGGTGTGGGCTACCTGCTCAACAAGCTGCAAAACTCTCCATGCAATCCAAAAACTACAGGAGAAATCCAGCAGCACCTTCTCTTCTAACTCTTTCCTTCTTCTTCACAAGTGGTACAAGATAGCCTTCCCTCTTTAAAAATATCCTACCTATGCTCCTATATGAGTCGTTTGTAATGAGCCACTCAGACAGGCATCACTCTGAAATGAAAATGTAATCATTTAACGTGCTCAGCCCTGATGAACGACAATGAATGTTTCAACAAATGTTTCTTTGTTTCTCCACAAGAAAATGTACAGTGGAAATACCTTGTAATCTTAGTGCATATATAAATATATGTATACTTTATATACATATATTTCTTTTTTTTACTGCATAAGCAGGAACCTGAAGATTTTCCTCATTCTGGATGTAAACCCTAATGCATTCTTTAAGTTAAGGGAATCATTCTATAAGCCATAGCAATTTGTTTATTAGTGGCAGAGACTTGGAGAGGCAACTTTCAGCTCTCCACAGTACAAAGTATTTAGGTTTCTAACACCTGCTTAAGAGCATTAAAACTTCCTGTGACGTGAGTGGAAATTAGCTGCTCAAGATTACGTTGTGTAACAAAATTCATAAGATTCAGCACAGTTTATACAATGTGGGAGACCTACTCCCCTCTTTATAACCCAGTGAAACCTGTTCATTATCACCTCTGGAGTTTGGGAAATCATTTGCTGCATCCTGAGTGGATACCTGTCTTAATTTGTGGATGAATTGTTGAATCACACTTGACTGACTGCACTTAGAAGAGCACCACTGATTTAATGGGAACCTAGACACTGGGTGCAGTTATAAATGCTCTGTTAAGCTGGTGCGATAAAAATCATCTTGGGTTTCAAACTGGCTCTGCTTATAAACCCTGGAGAGAAACGGATACTTCCAGATTATGATTTATTTCATTTAAAAATATTCCTTCAGAGTAGGATGTATAAAACATATTTTCAAAGTACCCCTTCTGTTCATGGACTCCAGAGGGAGCAGAGGACATCCAGCCTAAGAGGCAGACCTCTACAGTGTAGATATTTAGAACAATACCATCTCAAGTGTTTTGAGCCAAGGACCATGGCAAAGGCAATGATGGTAAAACCCTAGATGAGATATCCTGTTCCAGTTTAGAGGTGGAATTTGGTACCAGGTGGAGTCATTTCAGCTGTGCTATCCTTCCCGGACTCCTGCTGCTGCTCCAGGATGGTGCATGTCTGGATTTTTACCAGCTGCATGTGGATGTCTTGAATACCCTAACATCTCAAATGCCTCTACTTCCAACAGGTCTGGGTTGACGCACGAGTCAAGAGCTTATATTTCCATTAGAGTCGGTGGGAATCTAGGTAATAACATCTGTTGTGTATGGAAAGGTGCTCAACTCCCTATGAAGTTTACACTTATACTCAGTCAACTGAACAGCTCTCTTGACTTCACTCTCTGTAGTGACTACATCTCTACTGACTGCAGAGGCACCCAGTGAACATTTAGATACACAGACACCTAAATGATTATGTCTTAATATGGAACTGAATCCTATCCCAGGAGTGTAATACTTTCAGAGAGTTTACAATGGGCATTATGCCTGGGAAATCCAACTGTTCAAACAGATGCTGTAAAAAATAGGGGTAAAACCTCTGCAGACTTCCAGGGAGAAATTCCTCTGGTGCAGACTGTTTGGAACATCTGTGATTTCTGTAATTATTGCCTGTTTTTCCTGCTCAGATGTGTCCATGCCCAGATAAACCAGTTGTTTCCAAAATGATAAACAGATGAATAAAAGGCTGAGAAGATATTCACTGTTAATTATTTGCATTTAGGGAGGGGTATAATTAGTTTTACAATTGCTAAGGCATTGACAGTAAGCAATTGCTAGCTCCAGTCCATCCATAAACAAGCTTCTATGTTAGTTAGTAATTAGAAGAGACCACACGTGCCACAGATTACTGCAGCTGTATAATGAAATGGCCTTTTTGCTTTTGTTTTTTTAGTGGTTTGTGATTTTTTTGCTTGTCCATTCTAGTTGGCACTCCTCAGTTCAGAACTTCTTTTATTGGAAACAGGAGGTTCGCATTGATTGCAGCATTTGAAAGAGACAATTTGGGATGACAGCTAAGGAAATTACAGAGGTTCTTAAATTAGAATGCAGCCCATTCCCAATAGAAAGGAAAAAGTCAACACAGCTCCAGTTCTAGCAAGGTGACATTATTCCAAACATCATTAGCTGCAGAGGCATGGATTTAAGTGAGAATTTGGTGGATTTCTTTCTTAGGTTGCCAGTTTGACATACATTTGTCTTGGAAAGGAAAATGCAGATACTAATTTCCTATTCAGGAGAAAGAGTCTGGTCTTCTGGAAGAAGTGCTAGCAGTAGATAGTTTGGTTTCTAGCACTCTCACAAAGGTAAGGTGTTGGCAGAAGCGACAATGATGTTAAGATGAACTCACAGTGAATGACTGATACTCAAAATACAGAGGCTATTTTTTAATTTTTAATTAATATTTTTAATTAATACAGACATTGCTAGTATTGTCAAAATACAAAGCAAGTACATAACTCTGCAGAAGGTAAATGGTCCTCACTTTTAATTATTTCTTTTAACTCTGAATAGCTCATAAAAAAAATGTCTTCCTATCCTGGATAAAGACAGTTTTTTAAGTGGCACAGAAATAGACAGCCCTTCTGGCAGTTTACGACTGTACCAAAAGAGGTCATTTCAATCTCTTGTCTAGCAATGGTTAGAAGTTGGTGTCAGTAGCGCTTAAGCAGCTTTTGATATTCCTTCTCCATGCCTGTCCACTTGCTCTTACCCCTGCTATGCACCATCCATGGTGTCAGCACGAGAATTTGTGAGGCCAGGTGGAGAACCAGAATAGAAAACTGGTTAAAAAAACAAAACAAAACAAAACCCAAACCCATCCCCCCCAAAAAAACCCAAACAAACAAACAAACAAAAAAACCCAACAGATTGGCAGTGGCCCCAAGGGACAGAGGATAAAAGCTACTTGTGTCACCAAAGATAGCCAAGTATATGTGTTACCAAAGTGCATTTCTAAGTACCACTCTCACTCCCAGTAACCAATACTTGTACTGATGCAGAACTTGGTTAATAAACCTTGCCACCTTCAGTCTCAGTCTGTCTATACACATACATTTCCCAAAATCATTCATACCGTCATTCCTGTCTTTTTTTTCATGACCTAGTGAGCACTCCAGGATGCCAGATAAAACTTGCCTGGGTTGCAGAGCAGGTGATTTGTCAGCCCTGCCTGAAGGGATCCTTCTGAAAGCAGCAAGCTGCCTGTCACTGCAAGATACTTCTTGTACCTCATTGTTTGCCTCCTACCCCAGCTCTCAATGACTTATTTTAAGATTATCCTCCACAATCAGTGAATTCCTACCTTCTTTTCAGACCTCCTCACAGAGAAGGTCTTCTGTTGTATCTGAAACATCCTTCTGTGGAGGCTCACTCTGGCACCTGCTAACATGCCTAAATCCACAGGGCACTAACAGGCACAGTGAGGATGTTTTTTAATTCATACTCATCCCTTCATATGGGCAGAGCTTCAGCAGATCTCCACAAGCTCCCTCTGTAAATGCATGATGCAGCAACAGGTTGTGTCTCTCTGGTTAGTGTCTCTCTGTACTCCTGAGCTCTTTCTGAACCTTTCATCTCTTTCCTCAGTTTGTAATTTTTATTTATTTATTTATAATTAGCTGAATTCTGGAGTTTTTCTGCTCTTGTTGTCTTCTCTGTGTGAATCACTGACACAATTTTAAAGGCCCCTTCTCTAGCTAATTGCTGGAGAGCTAACGGCACAATGTTGCCACCCTTTAGAAACACACTAGTATGCTTATTTACACAGAGACACATAAACTAATGCTTCTGCCACTATATACAAATATTATGTCATGTTGTCTTTATAATAGCTACATAATAAAAGAGCAAGTGCCCTAGAAATATTCAATTATAAATATGTCATTTTTATAGATCTGAAAGTTTTATAGTTTTAAAACTTTCACTTCTGTTCTTGCAGATATATATATATTTTTAATAAGTTTGGGAAAGCTAGTCACAAAACCATGAGCAATATATCTATTTATTAATGTTCCATGGCCTGCTGTCAAAAGGCTGGTGTAGGAAGAAGTTAATAGCCTATACATTCTGTTCTGAGAGATTACAGGTTTTTTCTTACAAGAGGATTAACACAAAGGCATGATTATCCTTTCAATTGTATTATTATGTATATCATAGCATAATATAGAGTTCATCAATAGAATTGCAGATTTTTTGTGTTGTGTTTGGTGAACCTGGAGATTACAAATGAACTCGCTGAGTTAGAGGGACACAGGTTAAAAGAAAGGAAGCGAATTCACCAAAGCCACACAAATTGGAAGACTTAGGAATGGATTGCATGTTTCTCAGTTCTTAATTTAGTGTATTACCAATTGCAACATACTATTTCCTCTCTGCAAGCATCTTTACAACTGCTACTATGACAGTTCACTAATAAACCAGTCTATTTTACAGATGCATGTATTGGTGCTCCCACCTTTTGCCTTGCACTTGTGGGTCAACTAATTATATAAGGGGCACTAGCTCTTATTTCTCCCTAGTATGAAATGAGAGCAAGTCCTTCGGAGCTTGTTTTTTTCAGTTTGCAAGAACACACTCTCTTTCTGTATCCAGAACCCCAAGTTCACAGAATAATGAAAGATCATTTTTGTATTGTGTACAAAATTTATTCTTTTTACACCCTGCTGGCATATTTCTGTGAAGAGAAATATATCCCCAGCTTCATGTAAGTATAAATGAGGATATTAACTCCCTGCCTCATGAGCCAATCCTGCACTGAGGTGACAAAGCATATTAATGTTCCATAAAATATCAGCATGGGGAAGAATAAACTCTGCCCTATAATATTAATCAGCATACGACTGAAACTGATATGAACTAGGATGTGACAGATTTAGGAAAGAAAACTGGTTGCAGTATACTACTGCTAGGATAGATGACAGGTGTTTGAACTTAACAGTACTGAGCTGGTGGGAGTGAAAAATATGCTCTTTCCCACAGCTTCCAGAGTGGAAGTGCCCTGGGTTGCAAATGGAAGATCTCTTATTTCCCTGGAATCCCTCTGGGGATGATGTGACCTCCTAACAATGGACTCATAGTTCCCAGTGGCATGGATTCATACTGGTTAGAGAATGGTTGCAGCCACCCTGCTCTCCTGATGAATCGCTCCCTGTTTAAAAGTGCATGACTAGAGATCAAAAATACTTGACAACAACCTCCAGGCTGCAACTGAGCAGGTGAAAGATATTGCACCAGGGACATGTCTTTTCTCTATGATGAGAAGTTTTTTCCACCCAATTTTTTATCCTCATTATTCTGGAAAGCGAAGAGACGGGGGCAAAAAGTAATAACAAGAAACAATATCTCCATCTGCTCAAGCAAATTCACTACACTCAAAAATCTGTCATAGTTACTATTGTGTTGATTTCTGTGCCATTCAAAGGACCTTTCATGTCTTTTACCACCCTCTAGCTTCATGGTCAGCACTTCTAACATCTCCAATATTTTATCTGATATAAAGTTTGTCATTTGCACCTACAATTTCATTAATTTCCTCCTTGGCTCCACTCATTGCTCACTGTCTGCCAAGGTGGAAGTGGAAACACAAAGCCATCTTCCTTTCACTATTTTCTTTACTCTTACTGTTTCTTGTGATTCCTGTCTCCTGTGTGAATAAGTCAATACCTTCTTTGGATTAATTTCTTATTGAGTTTTGCCTTTGTGTATCAAATCTCATCACATGTTTGTTTTCACTGCTAGTGTCCTATGTAGAGACTTGGAAATATGTCCTTACCCCTCTTATCAAAGATGATCTTTTCAAAGATATTTCAACACAATCAGGTTCCAGTTTCACCAGGAGAAAAGATATTCCTTTTGAGAGTCCTAGCATAGGAAATAACCACAATCAGTCCATAGCCTTTTCACAGGCCTGGTTATCTGAAAATACTTTACAAAACAGGAGTTATGATTCCTATTGACCAACAAAGAGAACGAGACACAAAATGTAAAGGTAACTGCTGGAATAAGCCAGATCATCACAGAATGAAGGTTCCCTGTTATACCAGTGTTCAAATGACTGAAATATCTACCCTGAAAGATAATGCAGAATTTAGTGCCTATCACCCCCATCTACATTGGAAGGCTAAGAGAAAATTCCTCACTAATTCTTAATCTTTTTGCAAGTGACTAGAAATGCTTGTAGCAGACAGATATCTAGTGCTTCATGGGAGATGTATTTTGGTCCATCGGCCATCTGTGTGGAATTACTGGGATACAAAACATTTGAAATCAGGAATCAGTGAGGCCCCATGGGTAGAGAAAGCACAGTTGGAATGGATGAGAAGAAAATCCTCCCACATTCAGCTATCTAAATTAAGAAAGTGTAATTACAAACACTGAAAAGTGTTATGTTATTCAAAATAGCCCAAACATAGGATGCCACCATTCCCAGGAAAGGATCTTCAGATAGATCCTTAGAGATCCTATACAGGATTGTGGTCTCCTATAGAGACCACAATAAAGGAGGTTCAGCCTAGATTCTCAAAGGCTAACTTTTTTTAATTTTTTTTAATTTTTTTTAGTTTCTTTAAAAATCTCTGGGAAATCTCCTTTGAGGGCAGAAGTAGGGAACAGTTCTTTTATTTAAAGACTATATTCCACTTTGGACTTCTCTCTGACAAAAACAGGGCTCAAATAGTGCGTAAAAGACAAAAAAATCCTAGGTCATTTATCTCTGGTCTTGTTTCTCCTGCAGTCTATAGCCAAATTCTGCTACTCACATTCAGATGTCCCTTTGTGAGCTCAGATTAACCCCATAAATTAAAAGGCAGCTCACAGCAGGTATTGCCCACAAGACAGAAGCCCACCATATACTACTTATTGGAAGAGAGAAATAATTCTTTTTAATTTGTAGAACTCAACTAGGGAAAAGCAGATATATCTCAGTTAGCAGAGACCGGTGCCTGCATATTAAAAATACATTAAGATCAATAAATGGATAACTGAAACATCTATTAAAACATTTCCACCTAATATAAAAGACATGTATAGCAGTATAATTGAAATATATTTTCTGTCCATACTACTATGAGATAAAGAATTTCAATGAAAATATAAAGCACAGAATATTACTCACTGTTAATTATCCAGCAAATAGGATTATTATTTTCTTTTTAAAATTATTTTTGTGTAAGTATACACTAGTATATAACTTCAGGTTTATAGCTAGCGGATGAAAATCTCTATCAATCTGCCACCTGGAAAAAAGAAAGGTAGGTTCCTCTTACTACCAGTGATCTTCAGGCTTGTATACCATTTAAGACTACTACCAGTAGAATTTTATTTCCATGACTCTTCCTATCCTTAGTCTCCTTATCCTGATCTTTCCATCCTTACCACCATGATTACTCCCATGTTTTAGTCTCTGAAGCATTAATGTTGTGAGCATTTTATTATTGGTATTATGGTGATTTGTTCGTACTGTCCAGAAACTAGAGCACAGTATCATTTTAAGCATTGTGAAGCAGATTTGTTATCAGTGCTGGCATAATCAGGAAAACAGAAACATAAGGTTTCCTGAGCTAAAAAGAGAAGTGTACATGATTAAGCAGACAGTCTTTTGTACTATATATAGTACACAGAGTTTAAATGTAAAGGAAAATATTTAGCGAACTAACATTTTGTGGTATTTTAAATATGAATCTAAATGTAATGCATGCTTTGAAAATGTCTCATGTCCTTGGAAATGGGCTGATATAGACATATTTCTTCTGTACAAGCTTTAGACTCTAGCTCTGCTTCTAAGCTTTGTGGTAGGAACCTGCCTCCGAGCATGCTCAAGGCCCAGACTGAACCACAGAATAACTTCCAAGAAGTCAAACTTAATACCAAAAAGACATAATTTTCTATATTTTTGCAAGCACCATTTACCTTCAGAGGTGGATCTCTACTTCTGAGGAGACTGGTGGGATACTCTGTGAAAAAGGACAAAGAGAAGGGTGCACAGCTTTGAGGAACACTTCTGTGATCAATGCCTTAATTTCCTTTTCTTTGTAGTCAAGAAGGCGGTAAAATACAGTATGACTTACTAGAAGCTGTAAGCTTTTCACTGTATCACTTCAGAAAATGTGAAGATTAAGGCTGAGGGCAACATTTAGATCCACTCTCAAAATATCATCACAGATGCTAGGACATGAGGGGCAAGACTGAGGATGGACGTACATTGCACAAAACGCTCAGCAACAAGAGATGTGAGGTAGATGAACAAAGGGAATGCTTCCTAGCTCTGCTCTAGCTGTCTTGGGTGCACTGGGGAAGCTCTGCAAAGCTGGTCCCTGGCATTGTGGAGAAAAGCCACTTTAGAGGAAAGTCACCTTCCAAACCATGGTGCTGCCACACAGCGATCACAAGCTGCCTGCTGGGAGGGGAAATCCTGTCTGTTTGTTTGACTTCAATAGCCAAAGTGAAAGAAAAAAAGTGAGAAAAAATAAATCAATTTGGCTTTGGGAAGATTTTGATGAGTCAGAGATGCACTTGCTGCAGAGACACTGTGAGCGAGTTGAGAATACCCTGTCCTTGAAAAGTAATTGGCTAAAGCTCAGACTTTTAAAATATTTTGGCATTGCTGCACTCCACATTGCAATATCCCACTCCCTGAGGAGCTTCACCCTCACTGAGAAGATGTAAATCACATACATTTTATGTATCCACAGGGCAGAAGCTCCTGAGTTACCATGCAGCAAAACCAGTATGTCCCTACAGAACAGAGCTCCTGGGTAGGGAGCCTGAAAACAGACGTGCTTCTAAGCCGATTGTTGCAGGCTTTGTTGGTATCTGAATCCTTACTTTTTTCCAGAAAGGGGATGGAAAAATATTCAAGACCACATCTAAGTGTCAACCCTGTCTGATAAGTATTGAGTTATTCTGATTCTCAGCTGGAGCCAAATCCAATCCTAATGCTGGGGTCTAGTGAACAAGGTGACCTATGAACCTGCCGCACTGAAGTGACTTAAACATGAACTGGAAGGGAGAAAAGAAAACATTCACATGCACAAAGAGTATAAGTCTTTCAATTTTTTCCCCCTTAAAATGTTACTCAGTGTTATTTGGGTTTTCATGATTTTCATAAAGACAATGATTTTTTAGCTTGGGTTGGAAGGAGACCTGGCATTAGCCCACGATGCAGTCTGCTGTGGTGAGCACTCTGCTTATGCTCAAAAAATGCAGCAAGCCACTTTCCATTAAACCTCATCAACAGCAAGTTAATAGGGTAGATTCAGTCAATTAGCTGCAGAACTAAAAAACAATGAAACTTCCCCTGGAGCACAACCTACCCAAGCTCAGCAAGCTCAAGAAACAGGGTTAAAGAATACTAGTATCTGTGACTTAGAGCAAATATTACTTAGCACTTACTTAATAACTTTAATTAAGGAAATCTCAGTCCCAGGTAAAATCCCAAGTTCCTACTCACAGGTGTACCTTTGCTTTTGGAGGGAGCCGCCAACACTCAGAATTGGTAAGATTCAGACAACAATTCTCACAGCCTGTACACAGATTATAACAAAACTGATTTCACCCCCCCCAAAAGGAAAATAGCCTTTTAGTCTAACATATAATTTTATTATATTTATGTTATATAATAATATTTATTATATTTTGTTTACAAGAAGACAGGAACCTAAAAGTCTGACAATTTATATTGTGGGCATCAAAAAAACTGATTATGTTTTTCAGGCTTTGTGGTCATGAACTGGGTTTGGGAAAATATATGTTTGTTTCTTCTTCAGTTTTTTTAGGGAAATTAATTTTCCTCTCACTGCTATTGACTGCCTTTAACATACAGGATTTGGGGATCTTTTATGAATTTTTAAATTTCAGCTTTCTTGTACATCAGAATTTTTACCAATTTATAAGATGCAACTCCATCATTGCTACCATTTACTTCTATGTCCAGGGTCACCATTCTGCTCCTTGATAGATAGGAACATGCAGGGGTCCTATTAGTGAATTTGGATTTATGAGGAGGTTTGAGTGACAGATGCTTGCATGTCATGAATATGAGAGCTGTGAGTTTCCAAATATGACAGACAGAATTAGGATTTATATTTATATTATGGATTTATACTGTGAAAGAAAGCCACTAAAGACCTCCTGAAACAGAGGAATATGTAATGCAAAGTTAGAAATGGAGGTATGTTTCACAGCAATGTACAACCTGAAAGAATCTCAGCCACACCAGTTCTGCAATACTGCAGGTAATCACTTGATAAAAATATCAGAATCTATCTTAAAGCTATTTAGGGCTTTCCCTCTTCTAGATTCTGCAAGACCACTGCAGAAAGTTTGCTGTAGAAAATTTCCTTTTTGCAGAAATATTTACTTTTAACTGAAATAGCCTGTCTTTCTCTGTAATGTTTACCTATTGAGATATAAACTGAGAGCAATGCACTGCAGACCTTGTTCTATCAGGCTAAAACAGGTATGTTGCTTTAATGTCCCCGTAAAGGACAAACTGTCCTCAGAAATGAGGAGATGGCAGCACATGGAAAAAGATGCTAAAAGGAACAGTCTAGGACAGGATGGGAGGTGAATAATTACTAGGAGAATAATGAGAGGGAGGTTTCAAACCCCCAGTCAATATAGCGCAGAAAAAAGTGCTCAGTGACCTCGTGTCTCTTCCATGGCTGCTCATGTGTCTGCTAAGGAGGTATTTGGCCAACTCCACCTTTCAGTTCTCAATTGAAACTATAAAGTAGTGATGACAACAACTATCACCACTAGAGCCTGGAAAGGTGGGCTTCCTTTCTCCTAACAGAACAAACGCCTGGGATTGCAGCTTTGGGAATAAAGTAGATTTCGAAGACATTATGTTTCATTTCTAGCTGGGGCTGTTAAATGCTCAACAGTATAAAAACAGGGTAAGAAAATGTGCCTGAGCTTATTACCATGGTTTCTATCTCCATGTTGAGATATTTCTTCCTTTATATTTACCTCTTTCCTTTTAAATAACCTAGTAAGCCCCGTCTTGTGTTCTCCTCTTGGGCAACCATTCCAGAAATTAATGGAAGTCACTGCTTCAGGGTTTTATTTTATATTCTGGCTCTATTTCTCTTGGCTTAATTTTGTTCCCTGAAGTCAGTATGGAGAAAAAGATTCATAGATTTTTTTTTTTTTTTTTAAGGGCAGAAAGAACTCCAGTGATTGTCTTGTGTAACATGTGTAATACAAGGCATAGGTCTTCATGCTAGTCATTTTGATTCCATGAACCAGAGTATTTTTTAATTGTCTTTTTAGCAAAGATAAGTCTGATGTTGAATTTAAAACTTCCAGTGATAGGAAATCTACTGTAGGCATTAGTAAGTTGTTCCAGTATTCAGTTTGCTTGCTGTTCAAATTCACACTTGATTTTTAGTTGGAATTTGTCTTGTTTGAACTACCAGTCATTGTTTCACCTTTGT
Organism: Antrostomus carolinensis; assembly: GCF_000700745.2. Classification (NCBI taxonomy): domain Eukaryota; kingdom Metazoa; phylum Chordata; class Aves; order Caprimulgiformes; family Caprimulgidae; genus Antrostomus; species Antrostomus carolinensis. The sequence goes on from NW_010319922.1 coordinate 26,694, forward strand.
CTGTTACACTGCAGAGCCTTATCAAATTTATTCCTTCTGCCCTTTCCCTTCCCCCTGCAGATATATTTAGACTGCAATCAGGTCACCCTCTAAGCCTTCTTTGATAACTAAATAGAATTGCTTGAGTCTTTCACAACAAGGCACGTTTCCCAAGCCTGTAAGCATTCATGTGGCTCTTCTCTGAATCCCTTCCAATTTGTCAATATCCATCTGAAGTGTAGACACCAGAACCAAATAGTATTCCAGCAACAATCTCACCAGTGCCAAATGCAGAGTTAATTTAACTTCACTACTCATACTGAGTTCTTTCATACTTAAATATTCAAAGATTACACTAGCTTTTTGAACCATGCTCAGTGAGCATGAAGTCTATGACCCCCGTGACTTCTTTTCTGCCACTTTCTTCCATGCTATGTGTATATTTTATATTTTTATTTTTTCAGACATATAAACTTTGATTTGGCTCAGCTGAAACACATAGTATTTGCTTGCTATCTTCAAACTGCCAGATCACTGAGCAATCTGTTCCCTTCTATGCTCCCCCAAGCCTGTGTTATTTATAGATTTAATCCATAATTACATTCTAATTTTTATTTCCAAGTTGTTTATATATTTGTTAAATAGTGTAGGTCTGAGCAGATTCTTGTGAGAAACACAGACATTTGACAAAAATTCTCTTTTTTGTAATTAGATTTTAAGATCCACTGTTTAACAAAGTTTCAATGTATTCAATGTGTGCCCCATTGATTTTGTATCACTCTAGCTTACAAATCAATACATCATGTGACTATCATTCCAAATGTCCAAGAGAAGTCTGATATATCAATAATATTACATTGATAAAACAGACATGAATTTTCATTTCGAAAAACAGTATCAATTCAGTTAAACAAGATCCTTATTCGTAAAAACATGTTGATTGTAATTTTTTTATTTCCCCTTCATTAACTCTGTTATTACTAGAGTCATGTCTCAGACATGCCTTTATTTTGCCCAGAACTGATGGTGGGCTGACAAACTTCTAATTACTTAAATAATCCCGTTTTCTTTTTACAAATACTGATATTGTGGTGATTCTATTCAAGCTCTCTGGGGTACGCTCTGCCTTCCTAGAATCAATCAATTTTAATGGTCATTGACCACTACTTTTCTTTTTCTTAGTGCAAGCTATCTGTACCTGCCAATTTTAAAAGTTTTGTTTGACACTATCCTAGATTTTTGTTTGAGATGAAATTATTTCTTCATTGTGATCATCATCTGATGTTAATATTCATTGTCTCTGACACCTGGAACAGAAAACCTTACTAAACTCTATTCCAGTATTATTGAGAAGTTTCATGTTTTTGACATAATTAAAAAAATATAAAAGTGTTCTCATTATCTTTACATCCACTGACTAAAAATATCTACATGTGTCTTTTTGCTTCCATTTGTCACATATATATACACATACACACACACATTCAGATTTGATTATTTTCTTTTTCATTCTAAGGAGAGTTGGGAGCTTTTTTAAGCAACATAGGGCTTTCCTCAAAGTATGGGATTGTCACTTTTTGGCATTTAGTAAAATGTTCATAAACAAGTCCAAATTATTTTTTCACATTTTTCCATTTAAATGCTTTCTCCCTGAAAATTTAGCTCATAATTTTTTCTGTCTCTGAGCATCTGACCTATTATTTTGAAATTATTCTGCTTGCATTGAAGACACGATCATGCACACCTCACTCATGGTCCCCAGATCAGTTTCTCTTTGACTGTGAGTATAAATTATAATGAAGAATTCCCCAGTGTCAAATGCAATATAATTGCTGTGCACTACAAAAGATATTTTGGTACTATTAGTGTGAAAATTTGAACATGCTGGTCCCATAAAAATTTTCACCTCATATGCCCCACAAAAGGATTTTCAAGGAAGTGTTTACATTGTTCTCTTCTGCTTTGGTGATAGGTAGTTGATAGCTGCAGAAAATGTCCATCTTATTCTTTGAATATTTTAATATGATCTGTAAATGTAGAAGATAATTCTCAAAGCTGTCAATGGCACAGATGATGATATTCTTAAGAAAGTCATCTTTGTCAATTTGAGACTTCTTACACCAGTTATAAATAGTGATTTTCATAATTTCAGAATGTAAACATTCTTACTAGACTTCATTAATACCCATTAAAACAAATTTGCGTTCACAAATGAAAAATTACCTCTATTTGTTACCAAAGTTCCCAGTACTGGAGTATGGATAATTACACAGTCCAGTCTTCTTAATTCTCTTTGTGTTTAATTTATTTTTTCTTAATATTTTATTTTTACACCGAAACAATGCACCTTTGATCTTTTCCCTCCTTCCTATGTTTTCTTCAGTCTGTTCCTGACCAGCCTAGCCAGCATGATGACCTTTAGAAGATTGTTTCCCCATTTACTGAGATATAGGGAGATGATGCAAAATTGGTGGCTGCTACCAAGAAGGCACAGTGCAAGTTTTACAGAACTCCCAACCCAGCCTGCAATCCCTTCTCAAAATCTTCTCCCTTCTGTTTTTTGTCTTTTGAAAACCAGGAAGAATACTCATCACTCTTTCTTCTTTCCTGCCACTACTGTAAGGTCTATGAGTCACCTAAAACACACAGTACTGTGTAAATGAAGCCTGCAAAAGTCCAATGCCCTGTGTTTGTCCATTGACTTTGAAGTCTAAGCAGTTCTGCTTTACTCATCAGCTCTGGAAAATTCATGTGGAAGTCTTTCATACCTCATCTAGGGTAAATTCTTAAAAATTATTGATTTAGATTAAGATTTGTTTTGCAATTGAGCTTGCCAATTGAGCTGATCAGATCTTCTCCAGAGAGTTCCCAGTAGTTCTCCACTCTAGTCTACCTGCTGGAAAACAGCAACATTTTTGAGAAAGAAGTAGGAAGAAGCAATAGGCGGACCATGAAGATACGACACACAAAGAAAACATTGTGAGAAAAATCTCAAGCCACTCAGACTTGAGCAATAATGGGACTGCCACAGAAGGCAATCCAGAATCAATAGCAAATTCCCTTTTTAATTCCTAGCACTATCTATCCTGAAATGTGTCTTTTGATGTTTGTTTCAGTAATCTCTGTGGATTTGGCCAATTCTTAGGTTGTTAACTTCAAATTGATATTTAATCCATTTTAAAATCCATTTCTACCCATGTTAACTTACTCATCAATGGTTCAGTTTTGAATGAGTCTTGCAATGAAAATGAGGGAGAAAGAAATAAGAAATACTCATGCTAAATTGTTCTAATCGCTTCTACTTTTTATTATTACCTTAAAAGAAAAATCACAGTCTCTACACTTTTCTACCAGAGACTTTTTGCCTTTGAGGATCTAAGATTTTTCAAAAGGCTAAAAAACATCAAAAGGTTCCAGGTAGTAGTGAATAGCACTAAGATTTTCTTTTTTTTTTTTTTTTTTTTTTTTAAACACATTAACAATAGGACAGGGGCTACGTACGTCTATGTACGTATGTAAAAGGAAGGCATATGTCTTAACATAGTATATTCTTTATTCTCTAGTATTTTATATACTAGAGAAAAAGTTATTTACATGTATGCAAACAGAAATGTGTGTGCACAGATCTGATGGCACCATCTTATATAGCATGAAAAAAAAAGTGAACTAAAAACCTCAAGACCTAGGAGCACAATACTCAATAACAAAAGCCAGACATTGAACCTGGTATTATAAGAACACGTAATACCAGAGTTGGTCTTACACACACTGTCAGTGGGTTAAATAAATGTGTGAAAGAGAATTTCTTTCTGTATGAGTTCAGATTTCCTTATACAAAAGCTTGGTGATTATTTAAGAAACACTACAATTCTGTCCTAGATATTGGCAAGAAAGAGATTGATTTTCTAAGTATCAGTAGACAGTTATGCTGATGTCCTAATAAGGCTGGGACAACTACTGTGAATGGATACCTCTTTTGCTGCACAAAGAATGAGGAGTGGTGTGTAGATAAATGAGCACTTACCCTCACTTAAAATTGGGAATTATAAAATATTTTTTATTGCCTGAAGCTGGAAAAGATACAGATTTTCTGCTGAAGACTTGGTTGAAACAAACCCCACTTTATACTTCCACTGCACTTTGTTGGATTAAATTCAGCTGTAATTCTGGAGAATAAGTTAGGTCAGAAAAAGTGAAATGTGAAAAAGGGACAGACTGCCTACATTGTCCAAGTCAACCAGTTTTCCCAGTCTATGCCTGTATTTGTTTCACACTTTTGAAGTTTGCTCTTACAGTTGTGGCAACCAGACAGTCATCTAGTGCCAGGTACAGTTTAAGAAACATAAGTCTCTTGATATTAGAAATGTTCTTGAAACTCTCAAACTTGTTCATAGCAGGGAGAGGCTGACTCTTCCTAATCATATCCATTCTTCCTACACATTGTATAAGTTCTGGGTTGATGAATTTTAACATGTTCTCTGTGATGTGCAATGACGTCTTCTTGTAGTTTTAGTTTCCTTACTGCTTCTGGGCTAAGGATACTTTTTATTAATGCATTAGCAGTCTCTCCTTAAGATGTGTAAGCAGACATATAGAGGCACATGTGGATAAGTAAGTTTCTTAATAAAAAATTAGGATAGAAGATATATCTTTGAATTGTAAGTGTACAAAATTGCTTGATGCTTATCTCATCCTGGACTTAATTTTTTAGCATTTGCTCTCAAGAACTTGCTCCCTGGTATTGTCTTGTGTAGATTAGTGAAGTTAGTTGGGGCACGAAGATGCCAGGTGAGTCTCAATTGTAAGATTAAAATCCTAGTATGAGTTCCAGCTAAGCTGCAGAGCATGAAAACCTCCAGTGCAGAGCTGCAGGTTTTGATTCATCACACTATGAAGTCACAAACCAAAAGAGGCATTTAGATTCTGGATTCAAGGTTTTGTGCAGTTTCTGCACCGCAAGGTCTATTGCCTCGGTGCTGTTCAATCAGAGAGCTCCTAAGCTTCACAATCTAAATGAACAAGGTCATCAAAAAGGTTATTGCCATTGACATTTTACAGAACTAAGGCAGAACTTCAGTCCGCCCTGAAAACAAACTTACATGTGGTGATTCATCAGAAAAATGTCCGTTAAGGTACATGATCAAAGGTTCAATCGACCCATAACTGCAATAAGCTTTCAGGTGGCCCAGATTCCCTGCTCAGATGGCCCTTTGTTGCTCATGCTCATTCCATCTCCCATGTTGTTTTTAGCCCACTACCGACATTTCATTAAAACAAGTCAACATCTGATTCACTACAATTATCATTCTACAGGGGCTTGAGGTTTTAAATGAGAATTCAGACTTTCAAACTATAGTGACACAGGAAATGTGGAGAAGGTATCACTGTTTATATAGGTGTTGAAGAGCTGGTCGAAGGGTTGATGATCTCTTTGCAATCCTTAACAGACATCCCACTCTGTCATGTCACATGCAGCACAACTGTAAGACATGAAGTGGGAAAGGCAGGAAGGTCAGAGGAAGGAAGGCATTTCCACTGAAAGAGAGGATGCTGTAGCAGTAGGACAAGGCTCCAGAATAATAATAAAGAGTAAACTAAGGGGCAGGCAAGCTCAAGAATTATTTACTATGCCAGAAGAGAGGTTTTTTTCAGGCAGCAGAGCAGAAGAGGCTGACTAAATTATAACCTCAGACCCCAGCAGCAATCAAAGAACTTAAGAGGAAAAAGGGAACTTGGAGGGAAAGAAGGAGTGTGAAAGAAATAGAAATTCATAAATAGCCTCTATCAGCATGGGAAAGAAAGCAAGGAACTTGAGTGAAATCAGAAGACAGAAACAAGTTAGAGGAAAATGAGAGATCAAAAAATTATGAGCCCTGGATACATTCAAATGAAGAGTATTTTTGTAAAAATTCTCCGAAATATTCACAATGTGCACAATATCAGGTTGTGCTGGTTTTATGAACTGGAATCACAAAAGGGAAGTTACTACTGAAAGCTTTTATTTTACACATGGTGTTTATGCAAACAAAAGTATCTTCACACCAATCAGCTCTTTGGGGATTCAGCAAGAGATTTCCATACTCAGTCTAGGATCTGACTATGCAAATATGTTCCAGTAAAAAAAACAGAAAAAATGGAGAAAACATGCAGTGGAAACAAAAATCTCAGGAATTTTAGACAGATTTTGCAGGTGACTTTCTCAGCTGACTAGTCTAAAAGAGATGTGAAGTTTAATATTAGCTTAAACTGAACCTTTAATAAATGACACTGTATGTACACGCTATGAATGATCCCTTAAGGAAAGCTTTCAAGCAAAAGGTCCATACTAAGTTCCTACTCACCCCCACGTTATAAATGGTTTAGTAATAGTAATAGTAAATATAACTCATAATAAGCTGCAACTGTCTAAGATATTTCTGAAAGGGGTAAGGTGAGCTTACTGAAATACATATGCTTACTGAAAGCATAAATCACCAATTATAATGCTCTCTTTGGCCTTAAAATACTCAAGAGGTATCCTAACACTTAGTTACATGCATGATATGAACTGAATGTCATTTAGGAGGATGGAGAATGTGTTTAGCAGATCCTTGCTTCTATCAGCATCAGTTGATTATTTTTTTTTTTAAACCATATTTATGGAGACCTGACCATATTTATGGTTAGTAGATTCAGATCAAAGTAAAGTCCTGCTAATTAAACTAACTGGCTATGGCAAACCCATAGCTTTGTAACACTATTGCTGCCATGGAGGAGAAATTTCAAATACTACAAAACCTCTGCTCTGTAACCAACTCTGTGCTCTCATACCACTCTTTTTCCCTGCACCCCCCCCCCCAATTAAGCAACCACAAATTCCTCTAATGAGGTCCCAAAAAGTAGGGTACATCATGAAAAGCCATGAAATGATATCTTACCATTTCCAAGAAATATGTGCTTAGACTCTCCCTCACAGTTCTGCTTCTGCACGCCCAGATGTGACACTAGAAAATGTCAAATACTGCAAGTAGATCTGTGTGTGAAGGGTATGTGGCCAGGGACAAAATAACATCTGATGTATCTGACAAGTTAAGGTATCTTCTGGGATCTCCACCAGACCTCTGGGACAATTAGTGACCCCTGAAGAATCCATACCATTTTTTTATAGAAGATTCAACTGGTGAAACAGATGAAGGGTCCCACAGAGACTCATTATGTAATTTTATTTATTTTTCACACCATTAAAAATGGATCCAATTCAGATCCCCTCCAGATGCATGTACAAGAATGATAAAACATCAATTAACAAGACACAAAATTGACTAAGAACTAACCTAAATTCCCTCACACTTGTAAAGTGAAATTCAACCTTCTCAAACTCCTGGCCTCCAGCAAAAGCCTGAATGAGTAGATAAAGTTTACAATATGTCAAGGAAGCTTTAAAACAAAACAAAAACTTTGTCAGATCAATAGAATGATAAAGAAAATCTCAGGGCTGAAGACACCTACTTGGAAGGATTAGTGTACACAGTGAAACCTTTACAGAAAGTACAGAGAAGGATGTCAAGCTCTTTCATGGTACCTCGTGGGACTTGTAGTTGAAATGCCTCAAATGCCTTTGTAAATGAAGTATCTTGAGGATAATGCATTTTCTATGACGCACCATTAGTGCTTCTCTGGGAAGGAAATGATCTATCAGGTGCTCATGAGAGCAGGAGCTGTTACTGGAGATGCAGCAAGTGATGGAGATGTACCCCTGAGAAGAGAAAGACAGGTTGGAGACTGCAGTCAGGGGAACAAAATTTCTTGGTTTACCTATTTAAGACTTTGAACTCTAAATGTTTTGACCAAAATATTACATTTTCCCAACTTAGGAGAGACATTTTCTGACACGAATGTAGTATTTAATTGAAAACGGAATTTTTATATTAAAAATGTTATTTTTTCCAATTTTTACAAAAGTTGTTCAACTAGGTATATAACAGCTATACAGTACTTCAATACTTCATACAAATAAAAAGGTCAAGGGCTTGTGCTTCAGTTTCAGATCCCAACATGAATGATACAAAAAATACAGGAAATATCTCCACCACTAGGAAAGTCAATAGTAAGGCTGTAGACTTCAAAAGAAATCAACAGTATGACAAGACCCCTGCAGAACGGACCTGATCATTAGAAGAGATGCCTCTTTGCCTGCTGACGTACATGGTATTTTTAATCTAATAATTTCAGCAACAAGGAATCATGTGTCTCAAAATCATGACATAAGTTCAAAAGGAGGAAAGTTAAAGAAAAATGTGTTTTGTAGTTTGGTGGATTTTTTTTTTTTTTTTTTTAAAAAAGCTTGTAGCTTTTTGCTCGCAGCTCACACATTCACTTTTCATTGTGACTATGAGGGTCAAAATCAACTTTTCTTTTTAAGGAAAGTTGATATTAGTCATAACAATATTTCAGAGTTGACTGTTAAGAAATATATCAAAATCAGTGAAGTGAAAAAAGTTAAGTTTGCAATACTGAATATCTATTACTCTATTCTTTCCTCTTTTACTATTGTCCATTACAGTACAAATTCAGGACATTCAATCAAAAAGGCACATATGAAGCAGTAGTGTTCAACCTTGGAAATGTTTTTCACTAGACTTATTATATCTTATAAAGCTATTTAACCTATTATTTATTCTGCTGCAGTTAGACTTTTTTTGAATGAGAAGTAAATAGCTCTCATAAGAGCAGAGGTCACCTACAAAATGATCACTATAGAGATGATCAGCTTGCAGTAAAATGTATTTGTTCTTGAGCCTGCTGTGGGATTGGTGGCAAGTGCTCTGCACCAGTAGCTTGCTAGTAGCTATTGTGTTTGCTCCTCTCAAAAGAGGGGCAAAGAACACATTTCTCTGATGATCTGATGTATAGCTAGGCAAGAACAGCAGAGCAGGATCAGGCGTGTGCATTAGCTTTCCTTCAACTCCTGTGGTTAAATTCACTATCTAGTACCCAAATCTTGCCCTCCAGAAAATATCTGAGAGGACGTAGACCATTTCTGATTCTTGGAACTGCCACCTATGGCAAATAAAGGGGTGGAGAAACGCTGACACCAAGGAGAGAGATCTGCAAAGCAGTCATGAGAATGAGTTAGGAAAAACCTCGGTAACAAGTCTTGCACGGATCATAGGACATCCTGCGTGGCTTTAACTGTGGATTCACTACAGTGAAGGATGACATCTGGTAGAGACAAGGAACATGGGGTTGTGGTTATGGACTTCCCTCTCTTCCATCCCCTCAGCTGGACAAGTGGCCTAGGGCCACAAAGTCTGGGATAGCTCCACTGTGAGTTGACTAAGAGATTTCAGCTTCATCTTTCTAAATGTCAACATCCTCCTTCTCTCTGGATGTTTCTTTTAAGGTGTGTAAAAAACTTGGCATAGTGATATACATCTCAAGCTGCCATACTGAGCTATAGATATACCACATCCTGCCTGGTCTTAAAATTGGTCTTCCAATGACTGACTAAATTATACTTAGTATACTTAAATAATATATTTCAAAGTTGCAGTGATCCTCCTTGTTACAATAGTTTTTTACTAAAGCCTAGCCTGGATCTCTGTCTCTGGAATGGAAACCCACAAGTCCTTGTCCTCTCTGCAACAGATACACCGATCAAACCCATTTCTCTATGCAAGGTGCTCTCAAGGCTTGTGTCTTCCCCATGCTAGCATTTCCATCCTGCTTTTGAAGCCACTAACCAAGAAAACCCCACATAATGTCAGGGACTAACAGTCTGGGCTACCCCTAGAAAGACCTGTCAGGTCAGTTGGTTGAGCTGGGCAGAGACCCAAAGGCTTACTTTAATGTATGGGATGTATTTTCTAGTGACTGATTGCTTCCTCAATAAATTAGGCAAACGCTTCTTCACTGAAACCAATGACTTATTGAGGAGCCCTTAAAATAGTAAATCCATTCCTCTGTCATTTTTCTGGACAGTAATGGCACTGCTGTAATCACAGAAAAATATAGAGCTGCCCTTTGCATTGATGACATCCTCTTTTAAAGCAGAAGTTACAGTTGCTAAAGCAGCACTTTTATGGACACAGTAAAAAATCGTTATTCTCGGGGTCTTCTCAGTCATTATTACTGATGAGGACATCAAGCCGGGCTTGAGGGATGTAAGCATTTAAGAGTTCAGCATGCTGTGGATGTCATATATGAGTAATCCTGCATTTCCTGAGGGCTTTTAAGTCTAAAACTTTCGTGTTCCTAAAAGAATGTTAGGGGTCAGTTATGTGAAGGTTCCAAAATTCTTTAATTTTTGTGTTGTCAGCCACACTAAAAACTAAAAATAGCCATGGAAATACCACAGTCTAACAGAAAACGAGGCACCATCTTGGGCAGCAAAGCAATGTGAGACATAACCACCAGAGATAGCAGAAAAATCATCTTGTTACCACATCAAACAGGTGAAAAACTGCATTAAAAAATCTCAGGGAACATACTTTCTTCCCTATAACCTTCAAGTTATAGGTTTAAACAACTTAATTCAGTACTGTAAGAGAAGAATAACAGAAAATGTATCCCAAAGGTCCTCTTTTCTGTAAAAATTTTACTTCCTCTTATCTCCCATGGTCTT
>NW_010319922.1:37293-38767 GCF_000700745.2 Antrostomus carolinensis
TCCTCTGGTAGTTCCCTACCTCTGAGCCTGCCTTGGCTCAGGTTGCCTAAAGATTTTTTGAATCCTAATAAAGGGGTGCAGTTTGTCAGAAGTGCAGTGTACACACATGAAAATATGTAAAAGTGCATTAAATGATGATTACAGTAGTCTCATATTCCCTTCAAGGACCACTTTGCAGACCCTAACCAAGAGCAGTGCCCTTCTGCACCAGGCACTACACAAATACATCAGAAAATATGGACCCCACAGCAAAACTTTTAAAAATACATGGAGAGACATGCAGACTGGCACCTTGAAAAAGGCACTGACCTGACCTGCCTTTATATTTACCCTCCACCTGCCAAAAAAAATAACTAAAGGGAAATATAATTCAACAGTAGAGTAATTTTCTATTATTCTTATGGCTAGAAAATAAGCTGAATGACTGAGTGCAGCTGGGTTCTCATGAGAGACACCAGTCTCCTTGATTGACAGAGAAAATTATATCCTTTAATTCCCCTTTCCCTCAGAGAGGGAACATGCAAGGCAGCAAGCAATAGAAAATAAAAGCAGGTACAGAGCATACTGTGACACCTGTTGTCCAATCAGTCATGGAACAGTGTCCCTCCAGTATAACCTGAAGGGCCTCCATCTAGTATCTGGGTTTCCACACACATTCAGACCAAGTCTGCCCACAGAGATGGCTAATTACTACTCTGTAGATGCCTAATGAAATGAAGGCTCAACTGAGGTCACCAGTTCTTGCCGGTGCTGAACAAAGCAGGCAGAAGCCACTTGCATCCCTGCATCCCAACTGACTTGACCTGGATTCAGACTAGGACCTGTAGGAAAGGTGAAAAGCACCTGAAGCCATTAAGAATCTGCATTTCTGATTGCCTTGATTAATTAACTCAGAAGCTTTGGTGATTGCTCCTCTGTACGTGCCAGTGAGGTTAAATGAGGCAGGATTTCATAGAATCATAAAATAGTTTGGTTGGAAAAGACCATTACAATCATCTAGTCCAACTGTAAACCTAGCATTGCCAAGTTCACCACTAAAGCATGTCCCCAAGTACCACATCTACACATCCTTTAAATACCTCCAGGGATGGGGACTGCACCACTGCCCCGGGCAGCCTGTTCTAATACTTGACAACCCTTTCAGTGAAGAATTTTTTCCTAATATCCAACCTAAACCTCCTCTGGCACAACTTAAGGCCATTCCCTCTTGTCCTGTCATTTGTTATTTGGGAGAAAAGACCAACACCCAACTCCCTACAACCTCCTCTCAGGTAGTTGTAAAGAGCAATAAGGTCTCCCCTCAGCCTCCTCTTCTCCAGACTAAACAATCCCAGTTCCCTCAGCCCCTCCTCATAAGCCTTGTTCTCCGGGTCCTTCACCAGCTTCGTTGCCCTTCTTTGCAAATGCTCCAGCAACTCAATGTCCTTCTTGTAGTGAGGGGCCTGAAACTGAACACAGTACTCAAGGTGCGACC
>NW_010319922.1:38939-39399 GCF_000700745.2 Antrostomus carolinensis
CCCCCCCTCCCCAAGCCTGTAATGTTGCCTGGAGTTGTTGTGACCAAAGTGCAGGACCCAGTATTGGCCTTGTTAAACCTCGTACAATTGGCCTCAGCCCAACAATCCAGCCTATCTAGATCCCTTTGCAGAGCTTTTCTACCCTCAAGCAGATCAACACTCCTGCCCAGCTTGGTGTCATCTGCAACTTACTGAGGGTGCACCCAGACCCCTCATCCAGATCATTGATAAAGATATTAAACTGAGCTGGCCCCAAAACTGAGCCCTGGGGGACACCACTTGTGACCGTCCACCAAGTGGATTTAGCTCTGTTCACCACAACTCCCTGGGCACGGCCATGCAGACAGTGTTTTACCCATGTCTAAGTCTTGAGCTGACAGCTTCTCTAGGAGAATACTGTGGAAGACAGTGTCAAAGGCCTTGCTGAATTCCAGGTAGAAAACATCCACAGCCTTACCCT
>NW_010319923.1:0-279 GCF_000700745.2 Antrostomus carolinensis
ATCAGCAAACTTGCTGAGGGCAAACTCTACCTCTACAGCCAGGTCATTGATGAAGATGTTAAACAAGACCAGAGCCACTACCAGCCCCTGGGGAACACCACTAGTTGTTCATCCTTTATTTTAACGCTTTAACTCTGTGGTTCTGCAGTGAGAACGCTGCCACTGTTTGCACTTGGACCACCAGATGTATCAGTGGCACTTTTCAGATAATAAAGTCACATTCTATGAAATTATACAGGTGGTTGCACTTTCACCCATCAGAAAACAGATGATGCTCTA